>NW_012278114.1:0-2465 GCF_000151885.1 Dipodomys ordii
GAACTCAGGGCCTAGGCACTGTTCCTGTGTGTGTGTGTGTGTATGTGTACTTGAACTCAGGGCCTAGGCGCTGTTCCTGTGTGTGTGTGTGTGTGTGTGTGTGTGTGTGTGTGTGTGTACTTGAACTCAGGGCCTAGGCACTGTTCCTGAGCTATTTTGCTCAAGGCTAGTGCTCTACCACTTGAGCCACAGCTCTATATCAGCTTCTCTGATGCTTACTTGGCAATAAGAATCTCACCAACTTTCCTGCTCAGGCTGGCACTGAACCTTGATCCTCAGATCTCAGCCTCCTGAGTAGCTAGGATTATAGGCATGAGCCACTACCACCTGGCTGGAAGGTTAAAGTTTAAACAAATACTTCCGTTCTAACTAAAATTATGATGATAATTTGAAGATATTAAATGAGAGTGAACTGAATTCTGTACAATTTATGTAATGCACATAGTGGTTAAAGTGTTCTATGTAAGGTATTTTTCAGGAAGAAGGAAGAAAGACATTGATTAATTTGTTTGTTTCTTTGTTTTGAAGACTGAGACTCAAAGACTTTCTGCCTCACAGGCTTTGAAATATAATTATTTAGATGGCAAACTCTTGAGTTGCTAGGATTAGAAGTATAAGTCACTAGCATCCAATTATTTTCAGCTTTTATTAAATTCCTTACATTAAATTCTAGGAGCAATCCCCCTCTCAGATTTCAGGCATCAAATCCAAATCAAATCACACATACTAGGCAAGCACTCTACCACTAACTAATAACTCCAGTCCAAACACTAGGATAAAATTTTTTTTTCCTCCTGTGGAAAAGGTACATTTCCTCTCCATAGCAAGAAAATACATTTTTACCCATTCAAAACTGCTGTAGATTCCAGAAAGTATTTTTCTCCATTTGAATGGAAAGCAGTCAATGTTAAGCCTGTTGGGATAAAAAGAATTTTTACAAGATCTTTTTTCAGAGTCTTATTTTTAGTGTATCATATATTTCATGCCCATATAAATGAATTAAAGATCTGTGAACAAAGAAATTGCTTAAAATACAATTTGCTGGATTATTTTTGTAAGTCCAGTATATCAGAAAGTTTGTGCTATAAGCAATATTTCTAGTGTTGTTTGTATACATAAAAAGAAAAAATCTAAATTTCTTATGTAAAATAAATTGGTCTCAAACATAATTTTAAAGTAAACATCTTTCTTCCTTTTTTTTTTTTCTTTTGGGTTGGTACAGGCCTTGAACCCAGAGCCTCAAGCTCTTACTCAGCTTTTTTGCTCACATCTGGCACTGGAGCCGCTAGTAGACATTTTAAACTCATGAACTGTACAGTTAATCTTACTTCTCTAATCACAGGAAATTTTTATCTTTTTTTCTAGACAAAATTTACGTACATAATTAAAAGTGCAAGGAAACGCATTTCAATGTGACACGATACTTTTTTCTTTTTCATTATATAAGAAGTGAAAGATTTATTGGGCACCATCTGTTTCTTAGATTCCTTCCTGCTCCCTAATTATAATTCAATTTCTATTTTACTACTTAATCAAAATATAATAAATTACAAAAAATTCTTTACCCTTTCTTTCTGGTTATTCGTTTAGTACACATACTGATTTAAAGAATAGAGAACTCAGCTGGGTGCTGGTGGCTCACCCCTGTAATCCTATCTACTCACGAGGCTAAGAGCTGAGGATCTGTATTCCAAACCATCCTGACCAGGGAAGTCTGTGACTCTCACCTTCAATTAACCACCAAAAAGCCAGAAGTGGAGTTGTGGCTCAAGTGGTATGTATAAGTACATTACAGTATATGTATACTGTAGTCTTATAGTCTAGACAGATTTGACAACTTCTTAGACACCCCACACCCTCCCACCTACCCAGCTGTTTATTCTTAAAAAGGATGAATTCTATAACATGTTAATTTCAAAAGCTGGTTAGGTCAAACACTTTTTCATTCAATACATTTTTAAAAGTTCAATGAAGAATAACTGAGAAGTCTTTACCTTCTATTTTGTTAAGGATTTTAGTGAGCAAATGTTTTTCATTGTCTGAGTTCATTCTTATTATAATCAGCACCTAATAAAAATAACAATTTCATATGTATCTGAGTGATTATTCTTTTTCACAGTTTCATTACACTGACAAAATAACAAATTGCACTAGCCACATGGAATGAATGAGGGTGGCAGCCTGTAACCTCGAACACTCAGGAGGCTGAGGGAGGAAGACCTTGAGCTTGAAACTAGCTGAGGATAATAGCAAAGCCTTATTGTCTTAATGAAAAAGAATAACAGGGCTGGGAAGGTGGCTCAGTGGTAGAGTGCTTGCCTTGCATGCATGGGGCCCTGGGTTTGATTCCTCAGCACCACATAAGCAGAAAAAGCCGGAAGTGGCACTGTGACTCAAGTGGTAGAGCTCTAGCCTTGAGCTGAAGAGCTGAGGGACAGCACCCAGGACCAGAGTTCAGGCCCCAT
>NW_012278115.1:0-1968 GCF_000151885.1 Dipodomys ordii
CTTTTTCTGCTTATGTGGTGCAGAGGAATCGAACCCAGGGCCTCATGCATGCAAGGCAAGCGCTCTACCACTGAGTCACCTTCCCAGCCCCTCCTCCTCCTCCTCCTCCTCCTCCTCCCCCCTCTCCTCCTCCCCCTCTTCCTCCTTCTTCATACAGGGGAGTTACAGTTACATAAGTCAGGTAATGAGCACTTTTCTTTTTGAACAGTGTCACCCTTTCCTTCGCTTTCTACCAATGTTTGCCTCCCACGCGCCCCAACAAGTTGTATATTTCATTTTCAACCTAGTGTCTAGTGAGTATCACCGCTGCATTTGTTCACCCTTTGTCCCCCAGTTTCTGTGCCTTTTGAGTAGATTTTCCTGTCTGTATTCCAGGGACCATTTTACAGAGGATGCCCTGAGACCTAGTGTCTAATCAAGGTTCTCTCACCAATGACCATGCTAGACAGACACCAAAAAATGGAAGGGATTTCATTACCTTTGCAAATTGGATTTAGTTCTCCAAGCTGTATTTGTTACTTTTTGGTTGATTTTCTTGACCAGTGGTCAGGCTTAGTTTGACCTTGAATAACCGATGTAAGGGAACTATGGTTGTAGAATAATGACATATGTGTGTATATGGTACTTTAGAATATAGTTCTTTTTTTTTTTTGTCAGTCCTGGGGCTTGAACTCAGGGCCTGGGCCCTATCCCTAAGCTTCTTTTGCTCAAGGCTAGAACTCTATCACTTGAGCCATAGCCTCACTTCTGGCTTTTTCTGTTTTATGTGGTACTGAAGAATCAAATCCAGGGCTTCATGCATGCTAGGTAAGCACTTTACCAATAAGCCACATTGCCAGCCCTCTGGTTCAGTTTTTATCAATATCTACTCTACAAAGTTAATAGTTTGATTAGTAGTAGATTTCCCATTACAGTGCCTTTCCTGATCAGGAGCAATAAAGGTCTAGGGAGAACAGCAAACTATCTAGATGTATTTCCTTTTTGCCTGAGGTTAAATATTAAACATTATTATCAGCTCATACATTTACTAGCCCTTGATCTGAGACTATTTGATTGGGTTATATTTAACCATTAGGTTTTTCAATGTTTGTGTCAATAGCACATGTCAAGATGAGGAAATTTCAGATAAAGAAACTTCAAAAATAAGTACAGAGTTTGAGCTGGGTATGGTGGTATACACCTGTAATCCCAGCACTCCACAGGTTGAAGGGGAGGATTGTGAGTTTGAGAGCAGCTTGAGGTACACAGGCTAGCCTGGGTCACAGGGTGAGGCCCTGACCTCACCTCCAAGAACAAAAATAAAACAGCAACAGTGCACATATTTTAATATAAGTGATGCTGTATTTTTTGCGTCCCTTTTTGACCTTGAGTTGCAAAGGTGATTGATATGGAGACTTACCTTGGAAAAACTCGTTCTCCAGCCTTGAGGCCTCCCAGGGAGGAGGCCTGCTTTCCTCCCTCATGGTTGATGGCTTGGGCACGAACACACTGTTAACTGGCTGATTTTCTAGATGCGAACTGGATATTTTTTCCTGCTGATTTTAATGCAAACAAAAGGAAATTGTTAATACACACACATACAATATCATTTCTAGACCCTCTTCAGCCAAAATACTCATTTAAAAAAAAAGTCAAAAGCTTAACTGTCCAGGTTCAGGGACAACAAACAATTTTCCCAACATGTATTTTTCAACTTAATGTTTTCTTGGTTTTGCCACTCGCAGACTGATCATGAATTTTGAATTCTTTTGTATTATATACAAGTACACTAATGCCCTTCATTTCATGTGCTTCAGGTAAGATCCTGAACCTCTAGCTGCCTACAGACTTGCACCGAATTATCAAAAGTTTGTAGGAGCTGGGAAGTTGGCTCAGTGGTAGAGCGCTTGCCTGAGGCCCTGGGTTCGATTCCTCAGCACCACATAAGCAAAAAGAAAAAAGCTGGAAGTGGCGCTGTGGCTCAAGTGG
>NW_012278116.1:0-3400 GCF_000151885.1 Dipodomys ordii
TAGTTTATTGAAGATAAGAGTCTTACAGGCTTTCCTGCCTGGGCTGGTTTTGAACCTCGATCCTGAGATCTCAGCCTCCTGAGTAGTTAGGATTACAGGTGTGAGCCACCGGTGCCTGGCTCTATACTTTTTTATTTGTTCAATAGCTGTGGCTTTCCTGGCTGCTTTGTTTTTGTTGTGTCTCTTTAAGTAACTTGTAGTTTAATTTTGTTTTAGTTCTAAATAGATGCTTACAACATTTATTGTCATATAGTAAATTTGCTTAGTTGTTCTCTAGTATGTTATTTATTTAATGCCCTCTTTTTAAAAATTCTCTTTATTACTACTTCTTTGGGTATTTTGTTTTTAGATTTTTGTTGAGTATGTATCAAAAAACTACCATCTTAACCATTTCCAAATGTACAGCCCTTTGGCCTTCTGGACATTTGCATTGTGTTGTAACCATCGCTATCATTTATCTCCAGAATGTTTTTCAACTTCACCAACTGAGACTCTAGACTTACCACTCCTTCATCCCTCCCTACCTTCACTATCTCTGTCATCTTTCTGCTTCTGTGAATTTGCCTTTCCTAGAGGTTTCATAGTAGTGGAATCATATAATATTTGTCCTTTTATATCTGGCTTATGTTAGGTGGTATAGTGTTTTGGGGTTACATCAGTGTTCCATATATTACTACCTAATTTCTTTTTTGAGGCTGAGTAGTATTTCAATGTATGTATATGTTAAATTTATCCACTCATCTGTTGGTTGATGTTTTCTACTTTTTACTGTGTAAGTTATATTTAGTTTGCTTTTATCTTAAACAACCTGATTTTTAAAGTATATTAGTTTACATAAATTCAAATCTAAATCTGAACTGGAAAAGTTTTTTTATATATCAGTCTGAGAAAGAAATTATTTTGAGTCTCCCTGTATCTGAAGACTAGGTTTGTTTTGATGATGTTTTCCTTACTCTACCCACAATGTACCTTTGATTTCTAGAGTGAGCTTGGGACCTGCTTTTTGAGCTCTGTTGTTATTTCGATGGGGTTACTAGAGCCTGGACTTGGAGCCTCTTTCCCCTGCTCCCCTGTTCCCCCGAAGCTGTCAATCTTATCATGTAAGACAAACTTCTACTTTAATCTTTTCTTACTGGTTACTTGGAGATAGGAGTCTTGGATTTGTCTGCCATGGCTTTGAATATGATCCTCAGATCTCAGCCTCTTAAGGAGCTAGGATTACAGGCATGAGCCACCAGCAAGCGCCCTGCTTGCTGCTTCTCTCCCCCTCCTTCTTCTCCTTCTCCCTCTCCCTTTCCTTCTCTTCCTCCTCCCCTCTCTTTCTCTCTTTTTGTGCCCATCCTGGGGCTTGAATTAGGACCTGAGTTTTTTGCATTTAAGGCTACTGCACTTCCACTTGATCCACAGCTCCAATTCCAGATTTTTTGTGGTTACTTGATGATGAGTTTGCCACTGACACCTGGTTCTGTGCATCTGATTTTTTTTTGTTTTTTTTAAGGAACTCTTATGCCAGTTTGTATTGCAAATTTTCCAAACAATGCATCAAACATATACCCAATTTAGTGCATCTGATTTTTTTTAACTTCATCTTTTTTTATGACTTCTGTCTTTGTAATTACATTCACTGCTAATATAGATTATTTATACATTATTCAGGTGGATTAATTACCATTTTTTTCAACTTTACATTTAAATTGATTCATTATGTCAGCTGGCATACATTTTCTGCTAGGTTTTCTTGGTAGGAGCACTTGGAAACCACATTTAATAATCCTCAGAACTTCTACTGTATCATCTTGCATTAATCATTTTCTTTCAGATCTTTTCTCCACCCATTTTCATTTTTTCCTGGGTCTAGATGACTCTGTTCTAAGGGTGGATTGGTGGTTTGAGGACTTAAGGTTAGGTCCTTATGTCCTTACACTTGTTAGATCTGTACTTTACCACTTGAGATGTGCCCTATCCCCTTCTAATTTCAGCACTTGGAAGTCTGAGGCAGGAGGATTGTCAGTCCAACACTACTCTGGGCACAATAGTGAGACCCTTATTCAAAATTTTTTTTAAAAAGCATCTTAGATTGACTTTCATCTTTTACTAAAAGATATTTCATATTAGGTATCTCTGATAGCCAACATAGTTGTACTTTTCCTATATTTATTGCCCCTTGCCTCATTTTTGCATTTTTATTTCCATTTGAAATTTGTGTTCAAACTTTTTCATGTGTAGTGCATTTTCTACCTTTTTTTAAGTAATCTTTGTCATTGCTGACCTGTTCTCCCTCTGTTCCCTACCTTGTGAACAGTTCAGAAGTATTTCCTGAGTCTTAGCACTTTACTTGTCATGCTTTATTTTACTAATGTGGTAACTATTTATAAGCCAAGAGGAAGAGAAGAAAAGGATCACATCTGAATTACAAAATTTCTTTGCACTTGTTGTTTCCTCTGTGTACAATATCCTTCCTTTCTTTGGCTGGCTAATTTCTTTCCATTCTTCAGAAGCCAGTTCTGATTTTTTTTGCTTAATGAGATATACATTAGTCCCTATCAGTTCTTCCCTCATCACAGCAGGATATCCTATGTTACTATTTTCCTACTGGTACCTCAAAACCAAGACTAAATCTTTGGTTGCTAAACTTGACTGACATTTTAAACAACAAATACTTTAATGAGTGAGTTTGGAAAGAGTTACTAAGAACTTTTTTATATTTTCCAAAGTATGTTGTTATCCTTTTTAACTTCTAATGTGAAAATACCAAAAACATGTCTCTTTGGGATACCTGAATAGTGACTATTTTTTTGTTCATGTTTTGGACTTTATTCTGATTTGATGTTTTGTTTTGTTTTGTTTTTTAAGATTGTATACTACTTTTACTTTAAAAAGTACAGTCAAGTGCTCAGCTAAAGAGATTGAGATCGGAAGGATCATGGTTCAAGATCAGCCAGTACAAAAGTTCTTAAGACCCCCCCCCCCCAAACAATGTGTGTGGTAATACATGCTTGTCATTCCAGCTATGCAGGATGCTGAGATTGGGAAGATTGTAGTTCTAAACCAGCTCAGCAAAAAGCTGAATAGACACCCCTCCTCCCCAGTCTAAATAGAAAAAGCTGGGCAGTACCACTTGCACTTGTCAGTCTAGATATGGCAGGAAAGAATTGGATAATCACCATCTAGGCTGATCTGGGCAAAAAGAAAGACACTATGTTAAAAATAACCAAAGCAGGGCTGGGAAGGTGGCTCAGTGGTAGAGCGCTTGCCTTGCATGCCTGAAGCCCTGGGTTCGATCCCTCAGCACCACATAAGCAAACAAAAGAAAAAAGCCGGAAGTGGCGCTGTGGCTCAAGTGGTAGAGCACTAGCCTTGAGCTGAAGAGCTGAGGGACAGCGCCCAGGCCCAGAGTTCA
>NW_012278117.1:0-2522 GCF_000151885.1 Dipodomys ordii
GTGGGGCCTGAACTCTGGGCCTGGGCACTGTCCCTCAGCTCTTCAGCTCAAGGCTAGCGCTCTACCACTTGAGCCACAGCGCCACTTCCGGATTTTTCTTTTTGCTTATGTGGTGCTGAGGAATCGAACCCAGGGCCTCATGCATGCAAGGCAAGCGCTCTACCACTGAGCCACCTTCCCAGCCCCCCCCTAAGCTTTTTTACTCAAGGCTAATGTTCTTCCACTTGAGCCACAGCTCCACTTCTGTCTTTTAGGCATGTAACTGGAGATAAGAGTCTCACAGACTTTCCTGCTTGGGCTGGCTTTGAACCATGATCCTCAGATCTCAGCCTCCTGGGCAGCTAGGAGTATAAGTGTAAGCCACCAGTACTCAGCTCTTCCAGAATAACTCTATTCACAAAGTCACATGCTAGGGATATATATCTAATATATTTTAGCCATAATATATATATAATATATATTATATACCCATTTATTATGAATTAAACTTGGCTGGAGTACTCAATAATAGAATCAATAGAATAGGCCATCAGTTAGGACCTGTGGCTCATACCTAGCTCAATCCTAGCTACTTAGGAGGCTGAAATCTAAGGATTACAGTTCAAAGCCATCCTCAGGAAAGTCCCTGAGACTCTTATCTTCAATTAACCACAAAAATGCTGTAAGTGAAGCTGTGGCTCAAGTGGTAGAGTGCTAGCTTTGAGCACAAAAGCTAAAGGACAGTGCCCAGACCCTGAGTTGAAGCACCAGTACCAACACCCCGCCCCCCCCCCACGAATAAGTCATAAGTCATTTACGGCTGGGTGCTATTGGTTCATGCCATGATCTGAGGATCATGGTTCAAAGCCAGCCCATACAGGAAAGTCCATGAGACTCTTATCTCCAATTCACCCCCAGAAAATCAGATGTGGAGCTGTGGCTCAAGTGATAGAGCACTAGCCTTGAGCAAAATAGCTCAAGAAAAGTATCCAGGCCCTGAGTTCAAGCCCCATAACCAACAACAACAACAACAGCAACAGAAAGAATAGGTCATTCACTAAAATTGAACACTTAGCATGCTCACCACATACCACGTGTTTTTATAGGAATTACAACATAAGACACATCTATCAGAAGCTTGGACCTTGGGGCCAAGATCTCCAAATTAGTGTGGATTAAGAATGGTCCATTTTGGGGCTGGGAAAGTGGCTCAGTGGTAGAGTGCTTGCCTTGCATACATGAGGCCCTGGGTTTGATTCCTCAGCACCACATAAACAAAAAGAAAAAAGCCAGAAGTGGTGCTGTGGCTCAAGGGGTGGAGCGCTAGCCTTGAGCTGAAGAGTTGAGGGACAGCGCCCAGGCCCAGAGTTCAGGCCCCGCCACCGACAAAAAAAAAAGAATGGTCCATTTCCAGGGATGGCTGGGGACCGGGGGAATAGAACAGGAATAGCAGAGAGAGGATGAGATGAATGAAGTTGGTTTGTTTTGGAGATGATGGTGCTCGAACTTTGGGCCTTACATTTGGTAGACTGCCACTTGAACTATACCCCTCATCTCATCCCTTTTGTTTTAGTTATTTTTCAGAAAGCTCTCCTTTGTTTTGCTCGGGGAGGGCCTTTATCTTTGATCCTCCCGTTGACTCTGCTCACGTTGCTGGGCGCAGAGACCTGGCAGCGCCACACCTAGTATACTACTCAAGATGAAATCTTAATATCTTTTTGTCCAGACTGCCTCAGACCTTGATCCTCTTCATCTCTGCGTCTCAAGTAGCTGTAAATAGAGATGTAAGCAAGCAAGCCCTGTTTTTGTTGTTTTTGTTTTGTCGATTGTGGGCCTTGATCTCTGGGCGTTGTCCCTCAGCTCTTCAGCTCAGGGTTAGCGCTCTACCACTTGAGCCACAGCACCACTTCTGGTTTTCCCGTGGTTTATTGGAGATAAAAGTTTCACGGACTTTCTTGCCTGGGCTGACTTTGAACCTTGATCCTCAAATCTCAGTTTCCCGAGTAGCTAGGATTACAGGCATGAGCCACCAGTGCCCGGCTGCAAGCCCAGTTTTTTTGTCGGTCGTGGGGCTTGAACTCTGGGCCTGGGCGCTGTCCCTCAGCTCTTCAGCTCAAGGCGAGCGCTCTACCACTTGAGCTACAGCGCCACTTCCGGTTTTCTGGTGGTTTATTGGAGATAGGAGTCTCACGGTCTCTCCTGCCCGGGCTGGCTTTGAACCGCGATCCTCAGATCTCAGCCTCCTGAGTAGCTAGGATTACAGGCGTGAGCCACCAGCGCCCGGCTGAATATAGTTTTTTAAGAAGAGTGATTCACTCTTCTTTCTTTACACTAATCAGAAATTGAATCATTGTGAAGTAGGCCATAGTGCCTCTATTAAATAATGATGCAGTTGGAAGGTGAAGTAAAAACTTGGCATTGGAAAGCCAGGATGTGACTGGGGCTGTCATAAGAGCAAAGAACTATAAACCTTTATAAACACTTAAAATAATAATAAACCTATGCTCCAAAGCTTATATATATATATATATATATATATATAT
>NW_012278118.1:0-1406 GCF_000151885.1 Dipodomys ordii
GGTAAACAAAGGAGGGGGCTGCAATGCTTGGTAAGAAATGTACACATTATCCTGCCCATGCAATTGTAACCCCTCTGTACATTATGTTCACAAATAAAATAAAATAAAATTAAAAAAAATAAAGTAGAAGGCTTGATTCCCCATATAGCTAACTCAAGGCCCCAGCTGACCTTGTAAAATGTTGTTTCACACACTGACCTGTAAGAATTGTACACACTTCAATGTTAGATTGTTAAATGTGACCCAGACCTCTGCCTGAGGAGGTTTTTTGTTTGTTTTTTGGTTTTTTATCAAATCCTAATTCTGTCACTTAATAATTCTCTCCCAGCTTCATGACATACCCATTTTTCATAAACCGTCCTTCTGTAGCTTCCTTCAAGTTATTAATTAAAATTTCGAACAGATGGGGCCAAAGGCAAGCTTTGCAGCAGGACTGTAGACCCGCTCTTCCAAGTTGATGCACATCCTTTAATTAGTGCTGTTCGAGTGGCTGCACGCCCACCGCCCACCCACTGCACAAGCGTCCAGCTCATCCTCCTTAACTTCATCCAGGCACATTTCATTCAAAGCCACCTCAGTCTCTCATGAAGGCTCAGGTACTTTGTGTCCTGCGTTCCTCTTAGCAGCCTTACAAAGTCGAAAAGGGAGTCTGTAATGGTTTCTTCTTGGAATAGATATCTACCTGGCTTCTAGTAACTGTTGCTTTCCTTCCACTCAGAGAACCTGTCATGAATTAAGATCAAAGCTCATTGGCCTACAGCAAAACCATACTCTCAGGGATCTGTTTCCAACATTTCCTATTGCTTATCATTGTCAAGAAAGAGAACCAAAATGGACTTAGCATGGGAGAACTGAAAATGGTATTGGAAGGCCATTATTGATCTCAGACCCATGCACAAGTGAACCTTTGAACTGGGGGCTATTGCAATGCTCTCCCTGAGATAAAAGCTGACCTTTGTGCCATTTTTAAACTTTCCAGATCTTCTTTACAAAGGTCTCCATCCTAAAGCCAAACATTCTTTTTTTTTCTTCAAATTTTTTATTGTGATTAAGTGGTTACGTAATTTCCCAAATTTCACAGTCTTGTGGGATAGTGAAGGTTAGTTAAAGTCACAAACACATTCTAACTTTCACGGGGCAAATTGTCTATCATGGTCTATAACATTTATGAGTTCTATGAGCTTTGCAATACAGTTATTTCTTCCATATTGGGTAATATGTACATTTCTTTTGAGGCCAAACATTCTTACAAGATGTCTTATAAGAAACTTTTTTTTTTTTTGTGGGGCCTGAACTCCGGCCTGGGCGCTGTCCCTCAGCTCTTCAGCTCAAGACTAGTGCTCTACCACTTGAGCCACAGCGCCATTTCTGGCTTTTTTCTTTTTGCTTATGTGGTGCTGAGGAAT
>NW_012278119.1:0-2990 GCF_000151885.1 Dipodomys ordii
CCTGGCTTACTTCACTTAATATAATTTTTTCCAAGTTTTTCCATTTCCTAACAAATGGGGCAATGTCATTCTTTCTGATGGAGGCATAGAATTTAAATGGAAAATTTTTAAAATCTAGACATACATTATATTCTAAATTATGGATGTGTTTATAAATAAATGTTTTACTCCTAATTTTTACTTTAGATTTGAGACTATTTGTCATGCCTAAATGATCCATGGAGGAGAGGGGGGAGTAAAGAGGCTTTTGTAGATTAGAAGCAGAATTCTAGGGAACAGCCATATTTCTTTGCTAGAAGCAATAGAGCATTTTTGAAATGGCATGGTGAAAATAGCAGTGGGAGTTCTGAGTCAGCAGTCCTCACCCTATTTTCCTGCTGAACATGCAAAAGAAGTAGTATCTCCCCGCCCGCAGGGGGGGGCGGGTTCCCTTTTAAGGAAGTGAGCAGAGTAAGATAGGAGGAATGAAGAGAAACATTAGAACTCAACTCCATCCTGAATGACAGAAGCAAAGGCTTATTTCTATTGTATGTTTGGATTCATAGCCATATAAGGAATCATGTTAATTTAAGGCATTTATTGAGATTTACTGTGTAGCTTGTGGTAAGACCCAAGTGGATAAAACAAATAAGGAACTACCAAGGGGCTTCTGTTCTAGTTGAGTGGAGGTAGTAGGAGAGAATAAAGCATCTCTGTGGTGATAAGGTTGGGCAGATGCAGCAGGATGGAGGAGAGTAGTTAGTCCTTAGCCTTATGAAGTCAGAATGAAATGTAGCACAGACACAAAGAAAGGGACCAAACGATGGGGAAGAGCTTTCCTGGCCCAGGAAGTAGCAGAAGTGAAAGTGGTACATAGGGCAAACAGAATATATTTTAGTATGAGCCATGGAGCCAGTGTGGCCTCAGGAAACAGGATGTAGCCAGGACTGAAGTCAGAAACGGGGTTGTTTTCCAGATTATGTGGGGCCTGAGGCCAGAACCAGGACTTCAGCTTTTACACTTTTATTTAAAATTTTAAAATTTATTTTAGCTAGGCACCAGTGGCTCATTCCCATAGTCTAGCAGCTCAGGAGACTGAGATCTAAGGAGCAACATAGAAGGCTGAAATCTGGTGATTGAGGTTCCAAGCTAGCCTATACAGAAAAGTCCACGAGACTCTTATCTCCGATAAACTACCCCCCCCCCAAAAAAAAGCCAGAAATGGAGCTGTGGTTCAAGTGGTTGAGTGCTAGCCTTGAGCAAAAAAACTCAAGGATAGTAACCAGGCCTTGAGTTCAAGCCCCATGACTGACACTTTCTCTCTCTCTCTCTCTTTCTCTCTCTCTCTCACACACACACACAATTTTTTGTGTTGGTTGTGAGACTTGAACTCAGGGCCTTGTCACTATTCCTGAGCTTTTTTGCTTAAGGCTAGCACTCGACCATACTGTGCCATAGTGCCACTTGTGATTTTCTGGTGGTTAGCTGGAAGTAAGAGTCTCAGACTTTCCTTACTGGGCTGGCTTTGATCCTCAGATCTCAGTCTTCTGAGTAACTAGAATTACAGGCGTGAGTCACTAGCACCCAACCACACACACACAAAAATGATATATAAATATATAAAACATAGATATCAATGAGGGATATTTATGTATTGAGACATGCGTAAATGATATAATGTTAAAATTAGGTTAAACAAAGTTCCCCCCAGACATTTGTCATTTTGTTTATGGAGAAACTCAAAAATTCTTTTCTTCGTGTGTGTGTGTGTGTGTGTGTGTGTGTGTGTGCGTGCGCGTGCACATGCACGCGCTACTTTGTAGATCGTAGAGAAAGGGTGAAATCATATAGAAGAGCAAACATCAATGACTCAAGAACATACGGTAGTTTTCAGTCATTGTTGCCAAGGGCCCCTGGAAGTCATCAGTCTTCATTCAGCACGACCAAAATTATGTAGCTGTTTATTTAGAAAAAGATGAAGACCAAAGCTCCACATCATGTAGGATCTGCTAAACTGACTTCAAAACCCATACTTGAAAACCAAACTATAAAATATGTGTAATATAATTATATTAAGCAACCTTTAAACATTTTTGTGCCAGTAATAAAGCTTGAATTTAGGGTCTGGGTGCTGTCCCTTGGCTTTTTCATTGGCACTTTACCATTTGAGACACACCTCTATTACTGGCTTTTTTATATCATTGGATGTAAGAGTCTCACAGACTTTCTTGCTTAACATGTCTTCAAATCAAAGTCCTCAGATCTCAGCCTCCTGAGGCCTGAAGGGGTGAGCCACTATCACCGGGCTTGAGAAACTTTTTATTATTTGTTAGTCATTTGTATATAGATTTTGGAGAAATACCTTTTCAAGATCTTCGTCCATTTTAAATCTGGCCATTTGGTTTTTGTTGCTGTTGTTATTGACCTGTAGAAATTCTTTATTTATTCTGGATATCAGTCCCTTACATGACTAAATAAATGATTTGCAACTCTTCTCTTCTGTAGGTTGCTATTTACTCTGTTGATTGTATCTTTTGATGTACAGAAAATTTTCATTTTGATGTATTCTAACTCATCTGTTTTCATTTTTATTGTCTGCACAATAAAATGATGTCAAACTTAAGAAATCATTGCTAAATCTCATGCCGTAAAACTTTGCTTCCTCATTTTCCTCTTAGAGTTTTATAGCTTAGATCTTTGATCTATTTTGAGTTAATGCTTTGTATAGGTCATAAAAGGATAGAACAACTTCATTATTTTTTCCAGTGCCCCAATACTGTTTTTTAAGGAACTGTTTTTCCCTACTAAATGATCTTGGCATCTTTGTAAAGAATCATTTGACCACGTGTAAGGATTCATTCATGATGTTTTGAGTGGAAGTCGTAGGAAAGTTTTTTAGGAAAGAAAAGTGGCAGAGAAAGAGATTACATGGTACAGAAGCCACAGGAAAATAGTATCTTCTTTTCTTTTCTCTTCAGCCATCTTCCTCTTACATGATTTTTTTTTTTTTT
>NW_012278120.1:0-3010 GCF_000151885.1 Dipodomys ordii
GCTGTCCCTCAGCTCTTCAGCTCAAGGCTAGAGCTCTACCACTTGAGCCACAGCGCCACTTCCGACTTTTTTTTCTTTTTTGCTTATGTGATGCTAAGGAATCGAACCCAGGGCCTCAGGCATGCAAGGCAAGTGCTCTACCACTGAACCACCTTCCCAGCCCACAACTCAGGAGTTCTATTGCACAGCTTTCTAAAGAGGAAAGCCAACAACTCCAAGAGAGACTCCCAAACATCCCCACCTAGAGATGGACAGTGCTCCTTGTGATGCTATTTGTAATAGCGAGATCCCAAAACTAACATTCATGGATTTGTAGCCTTCTTGGAGGGCCTAGGAGGCAAGAATTGTTGAGTGTCTTGCTACTGCTCTGCCCTTTCTCCCCAGCAGTGATGGAGAAGGAGAGAGATGGAATGGTTCAGCCAGGGACAGAATGAGCAGGGGACAGCTGGATCCAGACTCTCCTCTTTAAGTCTCATTATGTTTTAATGGGTTTCATCTCACAGGCCTTCCTGCAAGTTTTTATTGTATGCCATTTCTTTTGAGAACTAGTAAACCATCAAACCATCCATGTCTGTTTCAAGCTCCATGGGCTACTTTTGGGCTCACATAAAATACTTTTTGTCCTGGAGCTTTTGAAGTACTTTGAACTCCTTGGAAGAAAAGTGCCAGCTAAATGTGATGATGTGAATCCCTTGAAAACCAGTCCCCACATCTTTGGTGGCCATCTCCTTCATGTGGACTTCAGCTTGCCTGTGTTTCTCTCTTACCCATTAGCCATCTGTTTCCTGCCCAATGCCACTGAAACCCAGATCCGGACTCAAGCTCTATCCGTCATGACAAATTTCTCTTCCAATAGCTCAATGGAGTCATTTGCTAATAAAATGTCTCAGCTGGCAAACTACAATGGTGATAGAATTACACCCTGATTCCCAAGTCATAAATAGAAATAAATCCACTTTATCAGTGGAAGAGTCCAGAAAGAGGGCACAGGAAAGAAGAGAGCAGCTCCAGAGTAGGACTGGAAAATAGATTGGATATGTACTATTAGACAAGTTAAAGATGATTAATAATATAATAAAGTAAGGTGTGCTGTCTTCTAAATTATGTAGCAGCATTTTTCAACTCATATCCACAACTAAGTGGCATCCCATAAGATGCCACTAGACGTCTTATAAAAATACATCTGTGTTAAAATATGATCATGTGCCATGGATAAACATAGTTAAACAGGTTGCTCAGATGCTGAGATTCTTAGAAGCATTACTATTTTGACATTTGTTATGAACCTTCCAAAAATATTTCTCTGTCGTGAATCACAAAAGCGTTGTACTATTTTCCTTAAAGCACCCATTAGCATTTTCTCATTATTATTAGTAGAAAATGGAACATAAAAGGCCAAAAGCACATTGCTAACTGAAAGAAATCATGGCATTTATGACACCAAGTATCAATAGATTAAATCTGAGATCAAATGTTCTCAAATGAAAAAAATCAACTCAAGTTTAACTTCAAAAGTCACAAGGAAAAGGCAGAAAGTAAGAAGAATCAACAGAAAGGACTCTTTATATTTTAATTTTTGTTATAAGTTGTAAAAGAAGGAAATAAAGAAGGTAGTGAGGGAGGGAAGAAGGGAGGGAGGGAGGGAAAGAAGGAAGGAAGGAAGGCAGGCAGGCAGGCACCAACCAGGAGTGAAATGAGAGAATAAGGTCGCAAGTTCAAGCCCTAGTAACAGCACACAAAACAAACTAACAAAAGTAATGTTAGTGAATTCAAATACTCTGAATCAATGAAATCTCATAGTTTATAAAGATATTTTTAAAATCATGCAGAAAACGAATTAGCAATTACTGGAGATAACTATTAGATTGCCCAGCATTTAGCTTTGATGTTGTTAGTTAATGTGAAAGAAGGAAGCATTTTTTCCTGCCTTTATAATAGAAATATATCTCGGAGTAATTGAAGAACCCTAATTAACAAGTAAAAATCCTGTAGAGGAATTCTCACTAATCAGTATAGGAAGGGCATGAAAGCATCAACTTGTGTAAAGCCTAATAAAATCATTGGTTCAAGAAAGGATTATGTGTCAGTGTGGAGACAGAGGATGACTTATTGGTGGAGAATTGAAGTCACAAACAGTACACAACCCAGTGCAGTGACATGCGAAAAGTTGTGTTGTATCAAGAGTGGCAAGTCTCTAATCACCCAAGTCCAGTGACCCATCCTCCTGTCCTATCTCATCTGAGCATGGTATAAGGAAGACAATTAAGGAAGGACATGATGGTTCCCACAGCCTCAATGACTTAGCATACTGCATGCCAAAGTCTTTACCTGGAATACATCAACCCTCAGCTGAACTGGGACAATAAGCTAAAGGACACAAAGAGGAATTCCCACATTCCAGAGATAGAGTATCCAGTTATATGTTGTTTAAGCAGGATACACAGTATCCAGATCAAGAAGTGATGAACAGTGAGCTAGGTACACACTCTAACTTGAGGACAGCCATATCATTGTTATTTGTTAAGTCCGTGCTGCCTTATTTTGGCCCATATTACTTCTGAGTAGATACCAAAAAAAAAAAGTAAGATTAATGGCTCACATCTGGAATCCTAGCTACTCAGGAGGCTTAGATCAGAGGATCCAAGTTCAAAGCCAGCCCTGGGTGTGTAAACCTGCAAAACTCTTTCTCCAATTAGCCAACAAAATGCTGGAGGTATGGCTCAAATGGTATAGCAAGAAAACTAAGCATATCTGGTTGATACAGCCAGACTTCTTGAATATAATGAGCAAGCCTAATCAGAAAAAACTGAATGCACCTTGCTTAATGAGGGGAGGAAAATTATGGAAAATAAATAGGAGGATATTAAAGCAAATTGCTTTGATATAAAAAGTATAAACGATAGAAGTGGCACTGAGGCTCAAGGGGTAGAGTGCTTGCCTTGAGCACATACAGGCTCAGGAACAGATCCCAGGCCCTAAGTTCAAGCCCCAGAAACAGCAAAAAAAAAAC
>NW_012278121.1:0-1403 GCF_000151885.1 Dipodomys ordii
GCTGTGGCTCAAGTGGTAGAGCGCTAGCCTTGAGCTGAAGAGCTGAGGGACAGCGCCCAGGCCCAGAGTTCAGGCCCCACGACTGGACCCAAAAAAAATTAAAAAAAGAAAAAAGAAAATAATCTATGAATAAAAAGGGCTGGAGGTGTGGCTCAAGTGGTAGAATTTATGCGTTGAGTTCAATCTCCAGTATGCAAAAACCTTCGTAATGGTTAGGTATTGAAATAGGTAGGTTTAATCATGTAAAGAGAACACCACGTGCTTTCAGGCAGGAAGAGAAGTTTATTTTACCAAACTGCTTGCCCTCCACATGGCCGAAGGAAGGGGCGGGCTTAAGTAGGGAAGGGGAGGGGAGAATGCCGCCAGATCAGGGAAGGTGTGGCCACACTGGATGCAGATGTGACCCTGGGACCCTCCCCTGGTCTGATGGGAAGCCTGGGGGGCCAGAGGCCAGGTTACAACTTAGGGCACTTGGTAAAGACTGCACTCTGAGCCTCCTCCTACTTTGCTTGGTGGGCACCACTGAGTATGGACATGGTTCAGGAGGAGAGCAGCTGTGACAGGGGCCCACAGCTGTGGCAGTCTCCACACGGCGGTGGGGCGGGGTAGGGGGGGAACCAGGGCTGTGGGCGAGATCACGGGTCAGGGCAGAGGTGAGGTAGGGAGAGGGAAGTCTGGAGGCCACATGTGTCAGCGTGTATGCATGAGAAGGTGGCCAGGTTTCTGGGAGTCAGGAGTCCACACCCCCATACTGAGTGCATGGTCTGCTCCCAGTTTCCAGCTTCCTTTCCTCGTAGTCTCTTCGCCTCAGCCCGAGGCTCACATGCATTTGGACCTACGCAGAAGGCAGCTGGGGTTCAGTGGCTTCTTAGGGTCTACATCACCCCCCCAACCCCCTTGCCAGGTGCATTCTCCTTTTCATTTTGGTTGGGATGGATTACAACCTTCAGTAATTTTTCAACAAAAAGGAGCTTGGAAAGTGTCATTTTTTTTTGCAGTCTTGCTTGGCCAAGCATGTCCCTGTGATCTCGAGCAGGAAGGGCGCTTCGTGCTGATTCTAGTCTACAGTCATGTTGCTTTGACTTTTCTTTTCTCCTTTCGTTTCCTTTTTCTTTTCCTATCTCTTTCTTTCTTTCTCTCTCTCTTTCTTTCTCTCCCTCTCTTTATTTCTTTCTTTCCTTTTTCTTTCTTTTTTGTTGGTTGTGGGGCTTGAACTCAGGGACTTGGCTCTGTCCCTGAGTTCTTGCTTGAAGCTAGTGTTCTACCACTAAGAGCCACAGCACCACTTCTGGTTTCCTGGTTAATGGGAGATAAGAGTCTCAGGGACTTTCCTGCCTAGGCTGGCTTCGAACTACAATCCTGAGATCTTAATCTCCTGAGCCATGCCTGTGAGTCAGCTTCTC
>NW_012278122.1:0-1208 GCF_000151885.1 Dipodomys ordii
CTGTGGCTCAAGTGGTAGAGCGCTAGCCTTGAGCTGAAGAGCTGAGGGACAGCGCCCAGGCCCAGAGTTCAGGCCCCATGACCGGGCCCCCCCAAAAAAAGAAAGAAGGGAAGGAGGGAGGGAGGGAGGGGAATGACCAAGGTCCTCCAAATCTGGAGGCTGTTAATCCAGGTGCTGGTGGCTTACACCTGTAATCCTAGCTACTCAGGAGGCTGAGATGTGAGGATCATGGTTCAAAGCCAGCCTGGACAGGAAAGTCCGCGAGACTCTTATCTTCAATTAACCACCAGAAAACCAGAAGTAGCGCTGTGGCTCAAGTGGTAGCGCGCTAACCATGAGCTGAAGAGCTCAGGGACAGCTCCCAGGCCCAGAGTTTAAGCCCCACAACCGACCTAAATAAATAAATAAGTAAATAATCTGGAGGCTATGTAGAAGCTAATGCACCACTGTGGGAAACCCCCACAGCACACACAGGGTACCTCAAAAAACATGCAGGTCAAGTCAGTCATGTGGTGAAGGAGGTAGCTAGTAAAAAGATGGTGGGAAATGAGAGACACAGCAGGCCAAGAGAGGGGAAGCCCAGAGCCAGGCAGAACGAGGCCCTGTGTCCTCTCTCTGGATTCCAACAGCTCTGCCCACTGTCCCACTAGGGCACAGGCCACTCGAGTGGCCCCTGGGAAAGGCACAGTTGGCAGGAAGAAGGCTGAGGAGGATTGACTGGGCGCGGCAGAGTTTGTGATCCTGGCAAACCTGTAACCTGGTGACTCCTGAAGAGATGTGACAACAGGTTGGTTAACTGAGCCACTGAAGAAAGGAAGGTGGCAGGGAGGGAAGAGGAGGGGGTGACAGTCACCACCAGCACCAGAAAGCAGCGGGAGCCCTGTGTTCCCGCAGCCTCCCCTCAGGATGGATCATTGCTTCTGGAGGCATTTGTGTGTGTAAGTCCTTACTCTTTTCCTTTGATTAACTTTAATTTGTAACTGGTGATCAGCAATGGCTGATCTTAGAATGTAATTAGGATCACAAATAAAGCCCAACAGAGACTTCAGAGGACCCACCGCCTTCCTGTAGCAAGCCCAGGGACCCAGCAACTTCCTGGGAATTCTATTTTCTTTTTTTGGTCCGGTCGTGGGGCCTGAACTCTGGGCTTGGGCGCTGTCCCTCAGCTCTTCAGCTCAAGGCTAGCGCTCTACCACTTGAGCCACAGC
>NW_012278123.1:0-2363 GCF_000151885.1 Dipodomys ordii
TTGATAAGAAATGTACTCATTATCTTGCCCATGTAATTGTAATCCCTCTGTACAGTATTTTCACAATAAAAAATAAATAAATAAAAAATTTTTTAAAATTAAAAAAAAAGATGACACTAAGCGAAATGAACTCCAAAAAAAAAGGTAGAAGTAGAAGAATGATTGTAGTAGCAGTGTTTGTTTCTTGTTTCTAAATATTTGTGCTATAGCATAAAAAATTTTTAACCAATTGATTTGTAAGTCTCATACAATTTCAAAACTTTTCAAGGTATGTTAAGTTGTGAAAGTATTGTTAGTATATTTATTTTTTAATACTAAATAGATTGTTCCAGTGGAGAGAGTAAATTAAATGTGTATATGTATTTTTATGGAACTTATTCCACAACACACACACACACCACACACACACACACACACACACACACACACACACATATTTGCCGGTCATGGGGCTTGAACTCTGGGCCTGGGCACTGTCCCTCTTCTCTTCAGCTCAAGGCTAGCACTCTACCACTTGAGCCACAGCTCCACTTCCAGCTTTTTCTGCTTATGTGGTGCTGAGGAATCAAACCCAGGGCCTCATGCATGCAAGACAAGGACTCTACCACTGAGTCACCTTCCCAGCCCCTCCACCAGTATTTTATAAAGCCTTAATTATATAGCGAATTAGATAATGAAAAAAGTGTATTTATGTGTAAAATAGTTAAGTACCTTATTTTCCTAGTAACTTGAACCTTAATGTATATCTTAATATCATTTACTATAACCTACATTTAGGATTTTTCTTTTTTATTGTAGTACACTCAGGGTAATGATCTTTTTCCAGAAAAGCACTGAAAAATAGTGTTTGGATTATATTGTATTGTTTGTTTGTGTGTGTGTGTGGTGTGTGTGTGTGTGTGTGTGTGTGTGTGTGTGTGTGTGTGTGTGTGTGTCCCTGTTCTGGGACACTCAAGGCTAGCATTCTACTACAACTCCACTTTCAGCTTTTTAAAATTTTTGGCCTTTTAAGAGTCCCACAGACTTTCCTGCCTAGGCTGGCTTCAAGCAATGATCCTCAGATCTCACCCTCCTGAGTAGCTAGGATTCCATGTTTAAGCTACTGCTGCCTGGTCTGCTTTATTGCTTTTCATAAGAACTTTCACAGTTATTCTTTATCTCACAGTCACAGGACCAAAATGTGTTTTGTAAAGTAGCATAGAAGATAAGCACTTCTTAAAAGAAAATGTCATAAATTCAAGAAAGTTACTAGCTTGTATGTTTTAAATGCCTACTCTATATTAGCTCATTTAATCATCAAATAGTCAGTTGCATGTCAAGTATTATTACTCCCGTTTACAGTTGAGAAAATATTGTACATGTTGAATAACTTATGCAAGGTAACATCATTTTAAAATTAGAGATCTTCTACATGCAATATTACTTTATTGAAGACTCTTAATGTCTGAATTTTATGTGGGTACTTTACATAGCATATTCTCTCACATTAATATCTGTGAGAGAACTATGTGCATTTGCGAAATAGTGTGAAATTTAAATAATTCATCCATGATTGCATAGCTCTTGAATGGTAGAACTAGAATTTAAATGTAAAATAGTAAATCTTTCACATCTTTTAATCCAGATATTTAATGAGAAATGACCATAACCAATATTTCTTTGTGTGCTACTAATTATAAGTGACATGATCTATTTTGCTGTGCATTTTGAAATTTATCTTATTACTAAAACTTGAGTTGTAATTAAAATTTTGGTTTTATTTACCTTACTTCATTTTGAGATAGTGCATTAGGTGAATGATACCTCATAAAACTGGCAGTGAAGGTGTTATATAGTACGAGATTATACTCCTTTATGAAAAATAGCTGCAGAATAATTCTTAAATATGTTAAGCAGTTCTTATGACTTGCAAAATACTTAATTTTGAAGCTATTAGACTTTTCTCATTTGATATGCATAGTAGTTGCTCTTAGACATTTTTATATTTGCTATGCATAGTAGTTGATCTTTGTGCATGTGATACCACTTGAAAAATCCACTCAGTAAACTGAATATAAAAGTGGGTCAATATTTGATCTTCTATCTTCACTAATCATGTAGAATATAACACAATATAATATAACATAATTAAGATATGCCTTCTCTATAATCAGGAAACATAGTCCCAATATGCTTGCTTAATTTCCAAATATTTTCTTTTTTTTTTTTGAGTACATTTCTTTTTTTTTGTTTTATTTTATTTGTGAACATACTGTACAGAGGGGTTACAATTACATGGGCAGGATAATGTGTACATTTCTTACCAAGCATTGTAGCCTCCTCCTTTTGTTTACCCTTCACATCCCTTCCCAGCCTCTCCCCTC
>NW_012278124.1:0-3754 GCF_000151885.1 Dipodomys ordii
CCCCCGCCCGCCAGGAATGGTCTCTTCCTGCTTTGCATATTCACCACGCTTGGCCCGGCCATATGGGAAAATGCAACTGAAGGAATTGTTGTGAAAAAAGGGGACAGCGAGTTAGAAATAAAAAGTTGTTACGCGTGGTGGTCCCGAGGACGGAAAAACACCGCCGCCGCCGCCCCAAACCCAACCGCCCGAGACCATGTACTGCGCATACACGATCCCGGGCATGGGCGGCAACTCTTTGATGTACTACTACAATGGGAAAGCGGTAAGCGAACCCGCGGCCGGGCCGCGCGGGGGGGGGGGGGGACGACAAGTTGTTGTTGTTTTGTTTTTGTTTTTAATTGTGGCCGGGATGAGCATCCTCGGTGGAGATCTTGGTCTGAAAAGTTGTGTGTGTGTGTGTAACTGCCGCATCTACCTGGGTGCCGTGAAATTTGTAGCCTCCGACCATCTAGGGTGTTCTGGTTGCCTCCTCCTCCTCCTCCTCACCTTCTTCCTCCTTCATCTTCTCCTTCTCCACCCCCCTTCTTCCTCTTCCTCTTCTTCTCTTTCCCTTCTTCTTCCTTCTGTCTCCTTCCCCCCACCTCGCCTCTCCAGGGTAGACATGCAGCTCTGTTCCAAGTGGTAGAAAGTGGAACCCAGAGCCAAAGTTTGGGACTCAGATAACCTCAGGTTTCCCAGGGGGGGGGTGCAGTGGAAGACTTTGCTGGGGGGAAAAGTCTCCTTCCTGACAAAACGACTGAAAAGGAAAAGCAGATAGGAGGAGGAGAGAAATGAAAAAGCCCAGGGTAGCCTGAGAGGAGCTTTGGGTAAGTTTCTCCCTAACTGAGGGTTTTTTTTTTTTTTTTAAATCTCTAAAGTCAAAAATCCAAGTTAGAAGCTGGAGAAGCTAAAAGGTTAAACTAGAGCAAAGGCATAAAACGAATTAAGCAGTCGATTATATAAGCTCATTTTTTTTGAAAGCCCCAAAAAGGGAAGGAAGAAAAAAAAAGCAGGGTCCCATTCATGCATATCAACAGTCTTGTCTTAAGTTATTTGTGCTCTGTAGTTTCTTTTCCTCGTTTTCCCCTCTTCCAACAGAAAGGCTTTAAGGGAAAAAAAAATGTGTCTGGTATTTTGTGTATAACCCCAGCAGAAGGTTTAAACTTGCCATCTGGAGGTTTATTTTTTTTCCTTCCCCTTCGTCTGGGCGCTCTGAAGGAAAAAGAGTTCAATATTTTCAAATCGGTTTGTGGGGCTCTCAGAAAGAGTTGGGCAATAGAGGAGCAAAAAAAATTACTTTAAAATTGAGAAGAAGAATGAGGGAAGAGTGAAAAGCAGCCATTTAGAAACTGTTCTCTTTGGGTACTTTGAACTTCCATTTGGATCGATCTTAATCGGAGTGTGATAGTTGGGCCAAAAGGGACCCATCAGAGCTCTCACGCAGGCCCTGTTCAGCTATAGCGATTGGCACAAACGAATTAAACATGTGTACGCGGTGGTGTCTACATGTGATGGTATATACATACAGATGTACGGATAGCGCATATAGTGAACAGATTCTAGGAATGTGTACCCATATGCATTTGAGGGTGCAGTTTTGGAAGATCAGCAATTTTATGAATGGGCAACTTTTGAAATACTATTGCTTCTACTTTGAAATACTGTTACTTTTGTTTCTAAAAGGATGAGTAAATCATCAAAAGTTCATAATACCAGCCCATTTTCTTACTAATGTTTTTAAAGCATAGTGTGTAATTTTTAGAATAGATAAATGTGGTGTATTGATCAAGTATTTTAATCTGCAGTCAGAAATATTGAAATTATGTAACATCTTAAAAAAAGTTAAGTGCCTGATTTTCAGTTTGTTAGATAGATGGATCTGGATATATATGCACATTATGAGTTGTGCTCCACATCTTTAGGACATTCTCATACATAAGCACCTTTAATTTTAAGGCATTTTTAGTGGCAATTCCATGAATCATGCTATTTTAGACCGAATAAACTAAAATGTCTCTGAAATCTGTAAAACGGACCCAAGGATTCTCTAGCTTTCATGCCCTAAGAGCATTGCCATCCTTGTAAGTTCCTGCAGTTTTTATCTTTGGGGATTACCAGTGATGTGATTTTTATATGTTAATTATTAGTTTTGATCTTAAGTGGCTGAACTGCCAAATTTTTAGTTTAGGGCTTGGGCATTTTAACTCCCTTTTAGCCAAAAGGAAATTTTAAAAATATGTATTCCATTCCTACAGCTTGCCAGTTTTCTCTACCATAAGAAAATGCTGAATATGACATCATATCACTAATATGCCCTCGCAGTTGCCAAATATTTTGGTTGTTAGATTTTTTTTTTGAGAGGATGGTACTCATAAAATCAAGATCACTCTGTCACAGGAAATGTATTTATAGGAACTGTTTTAAGGCGCTTATTAAAAACAAATCTGGTGATGTGTATCTCTATTGAATCAAACACTAGAAAGAGGCAAATTATACATACATTATTTTTAGAAAAAAAAAGTAGCCATTTGGAGCCCCAACAGAAAGCGTTTAAAACCACGGATGGTTGGTTTGCAGTGTTTCATTTTAGCTTTGTGGAGTAGACAGCAGAGTCCAGTTCTGTGTGTTCTATTGGAGCCAGTGCAGAATCATGTTTTAAAATGCCTTGGTGGATACACTGGGGAATCCGATTTTTGTTTATTCGACAGTGTGTATTGTACTGACTCTAATTCTGCATTCAGCCGCTTTTGATTTGGTGCCAGACATCTTGTGGAGATTGTGTATGCTATGCATTAATTGTTTAGAATGCCTATGGAGGAGACTTTTACATTTCTTGAGTTCGCTTTGCTGCTTGTTTGGGTTGCATTTTGGTGTCTATGTACATGTATGTTCAATGTGTGCTCTAACCTGCATTGTTGGAGTTAAGTGTGGTCAGCTATGTGTTGCACAAGTTTTCCTCTGAAGACAACACAGCCTTGAATTCCTTCTTTTTTCCCTCCAGTGACAAGTCAATTACTTGTTTAAATTCAGTTGAACTCTCTGAACTGAGAGAGGCCAGAGGAAGCAGGTTTTCCCTGTGAATAAACAAAAGAAGAAAAATGGAAAATCATTCCAAAACACTGTGATTTTCGCTTGCGGGAAGAATACAATTAAGCATTACAGCAATTACGATTTCTTCTTTTTGAACTGGCTAATGTAGGGCATGTAAAATCGGTTCTCCTCCAGCTTACTCACAGGAGAAACATGATAATCAATGACATTTTATGACAAAAGAAAAAAATGTGAATTTTCTGTTATCTTAAAATATAAACTGTTCCCGTGATTACATCCCCCCAAATTTTTGCCTGGCTTGTCCTGAAGTGTGGGCTCCATGAAGCAAGAATAATCATAACCCTGAGAACCACCACAGAATAAATCTTGAGTGTAAACCAGAAGGTATTTTTAAAGTACAATAAATCTTGAATGTAAACCAGAGGTATTAAAAAAAACTCAGTTTCCCTCAGGGAGAGAGTTTGATCAACTTGACTAAATAATTTTTGTGATTTTTGTTGTTGTTGTTCTTCATGCATGAGCAGTATAAATACAAGCAAATCCCAATTTCAGTTAAATAAAAAATTGGAAGGTATTACTTGAGAACCATAGGAGAAATATATAGCAGTATGATAGAGAAAATCAGTGCAGTTTTTTTTTCTCTTTTTCTTTTTCCCTCCGTCCCTCTCTCCCTCCCTCCCTCCCTCCTTCCTTCCTTCCTTCCTTCCTTCCTTCCTTCCTT
>NW_012278125.1:0-1177 GCF_000151885.1 Dipodomys ordii
GCTTGCCTTGCATGCCTGAGGCCCTGGGTTCAATTCCTCAGCACCACATAAGCAAAAAGAAAAAAGCCGGAAGTGGCACTGTGACTCAAGTGGTAGAGCGCTAGCCTTGAGCTGAAGGACAGCCCAGGCCCAGAGTTCAGCCCCCCTCCCCCCCGCCAAAAAAAGAAAAGAAAATGAATTCTAGGAGGGGGGTGGGGAGGTAGGGATGAGAGGGCAGGGATGGGAAGGGGAAACAAAGGAGGAGGCAACAATGCTTGATAAGAAATGTACTCATTACCTTGCTCATGTAATTGTAACCTCTCTGTACGGTATTTTCACAATTAAAAAAAACTTCTAAAAAAAAGAGAAAGAGAAAAAAAGAATTCTATCTCTTCTATCAGGATTGCCTCATATGTTCAACAGAATGCAGTCAAAGATAATGAACCAAAACTAAGAATCACTGGAATTAGACATGCAAACAACTGTTCTTTTTAGTAATGAAAATTAAAATAAATAAAACCAAAACCTTTGAAGTAGATATTAATAGAGATTCTTTTGTTTTTAATTGTTCATCTTGGCTGGCCTCCATAATCTTCCTGTCTCAGTTTTTCCCTAGTGCTGGGAATACAGGTAGGTACCACCATTCTTGGCTTATTAATAAACATTTTCCAGATTTTTCTAACTGCTCTGGGTTTAAGCGATGGGATATTTGCCCAGGTGTTAATAAAGTAGGTTAGTAAAGTAGGTGATACAGCTCTAAGTGCATGCACCATTGGTTATGATGCACGAGTATGTCTTCTAAAGCCCAATGACCCAAATAAATCAAGCAAAAGTTTAACCTGTGTATTTGTGACTGGTTTATATTCTGTAGGGGTGGACTAGAGGAGCTACAATGTTGGAGGACTGGAGGGTTTTTCCTGAGCCCAGAGGTCCAACCTGCTTCCCAACTTGAGCACAATTGCACTCCTGTCTCCAACACAGGGCTAAGTACAAACAGACAGTCTCCCAGGACTTCTTACCTGTCGCACTACTTTCAGTTCTTCCCACAACATTTTTTTTTTTTTTGGGCCGGTCGTGGGGCCTGAACTTTGGGCCTGGACACTGTCCCTCAGCTCTTCAGCTCAAAGCTAGCAGTCTACCACTTGAGCCATAGCACCACTTCTGGCTTTTTCTGAGTAGTCTGTTGGAGATAGAGTCT
>NW_012278126.1:0-3199 GCF_000151885.1 Dipodomys ordii
AGAGCGCTAGCCTTGAGCTGAAGAGCTGAGGGACAGTGCCCAGGCCCAGAGTTCAGGCCCCACAACCGGACCCCCCACCCCCCCAAAAAGAAATGTACTCATTATCTTGCCCATGTAATTGTAACCCCTCTGTACAGTATTTTCACAATAAAAAAAAACCTGACATGCCATCTAAATGGCAAGAATTTTTTTTAAAAAGAAAATTAGGAACAACCTAAATGATAGGTGCTTATTGGCAGAATGCTCTTGTATCCATTTATAGAACATACTTCAGCTATTAATAATTGTTAGCAGCTCTATGGTTATGGATGTGAAATGATGCCCATTTCATATTGTTAAGTTGTTAAGCCAACCAAGCAACACAACAAACTATGGATAGAAAATAGTGTTTCTCAAGGATACAGGTTGACCCATTGTAACTATGAGATGTACAAGACACTATGTTGAAAACGAACTTTACAACTTAGTGGGGGGGGGGCAGAGGGAAGACTTGGGGAGGTGGGGAGGGAAGGGATAGTAGGGGAAAAACAAAGGAGGGGGTAACAATGCTCAATAGGAAATGCACTCATTACCTTACTCATGTAACTGTAACCCTTCTGTATAGTATCTTTACAGTAAAAAATATATAAAAAAGAAAATCGTGTTTCTGCAAAAAATATGTATATGGTGATGAGAATAGAGAGGGATTCTCTCTTCCTCTCCGCCACCCCCCACTCCACTCCGTGTTTAGCTATATAGGAAAGTATCTGGGAGAAAATATAACAAAAAGTTAATGGTGAATGATGGAATTCGGAGTGGTTTAATTTTTCCTCTATTTTTCTGTGTTGGTGGGAAAATAATTCCTTATTCTTTCAAAATTAGAAAAATTGAGCAAATTGCATTACAATAAATAACTATGAACACATACAGGAGAGGTCCAATGGCTCTGTGAAGAGTAAGGATTTTTGAGGGAAGCATGGAGAGGAAATAATGGAAGTAAAGCTAATATTTAATGCAACTTCATAATAAGTTAAACTTCTATAACTATAATTTAGTTTTCTTCTCATGATCACCTCTTGAGGTAGACTTTAAAATCCCTCCCAAGGCAAGTGACTTATATATATATATATATATATATATATATATATATATATATATATATATATATATATATATATGTACTCACATTAGCAAGTACCAATACTAAAATTGATCTTAGATTTTCCTGGTTTCAAAACCCTCCTATCCCCTTTCTTCCACTGAGTCAGATGCCCTTGCAGAACTCTTTTCCTGTTCTGTTCCTGGTTTATTTACACCCTTGCAAACTTACCCGGCATATTGTCCTGAATCAGTTGAGTAAGTTTTCCTGCAATCTGCTCTGGATCCTGGGAAGAAGAGAGTGTCTTCTTCAGGTTGGTTGAGGCCGGGGAGTTCAGCATGTCTGAGGAGTATAGAATTCATTGGCATTAAGTAAGGGAGAAAGTCAATATGTGTTGTTCACTTTAGGCTCAATGCAAAAAACAGAAAATTGAATTTATATTCCCTGCTTTCTACAGAGAAATCTCATGCAAAGTGAGCCCTTACTCATCTCCCCAAGTGACAAGACTTTTAATGTCAAGAAACCTTGTAAGTCACACTTCTCTTTTTAGGTGAAGTAAGAGGGTCAACACATCCTGCATTTGGGAGACAGATGCAGGAAAATAGACCTTACTCTTGTTCTGAACATCATTACATTTCTATTTTGAATTTATTTGCCTATCCCAAAAAGGACTTATGAAAGATGTCAACAGTGATGCCATCTCTCAGGTGTTAGGATCATGGGTGGTTGCACCACTTGAGTTGACCTTGGGTTCTACACCCTTCTAAATGATGTATCTCATTTATAAAACTACTCATTAATTTTAATAAAACTACTGATTCAAAATACCTTTCAATGAACAAGGCTCATTGAAAAGTATGTGGAAAAAAGAAAGGGCATGTCTACTTCCTACCTTTTCTCTTTCATATAAATCCATACTCTTATGATGTCGTCCTGCTAAAATGTAGGATCTTAGCCTTCTAGGTTCTATTTAGCTATCTAGGGGAGGGAAGGCAGAACACTAGCGGCTCATTATAGACTTCAGGCTAAAAGTTATAGGTTCCTGGACATGCATGTATACTGGGGAGTGCATGCTTCAGTACAATCTTAAGTTATTGTCTATTGTGGCTTCCCTGAAAAAGGTTAGATATCTCATAAGGAGTTGTGTACTAGCTTCTCTTGGGTTAGATGAACTCAAGACTATGATGAAGTAGATTTAGGCATTAGTAGTAGAGATTGGATAAGGTGGAACTTGATTTCAACCTGTCTTGAAAGTCTTCACATCCTCCTGAACTTCTGGGGTTGCCTTTAGCACAATCTTGCTCTTCCCATCCTGGAGTTCTGACAGCATGAAGGGACAATGGCCTTTAGGCCAAGATGAAGAGTCTAAACAACAATAAGAGAGTGTTTGGAGGTTCATTTCTGGTTACAAGTTTGGTTGAGCAATGATAATGAAACATAATGTATCTATCCTAACCCTATCTCAGGTTATGGTAGAAACAGAGAGATGAATCTGGTCTCTGTGCTAGGAGAGCTCCTAAGCAGGTGGAGATAGTACACACTGAAGATACATGGTGAATAGTTCTAGGATGGGATAGAGGATGGGGGACATGACTAAGGGTTAACATTGGATAAGCTAGCATTGTAAGCAGGCTATGCAAATGTATGATGCCCAAGATCAGTATTAAATGAGATGTATGAGAGGAGGCAATAATATGGGAAACTATAATCATTTATGTCAGGAGCAAAGGTACAGAATATTGAGACAGTGGGGTTGATTAAAGCAATTTAAAGTAATTTCTGCATGGCTGGGGTATAGGATAGAATGAGCACAGGAATGAGACTCTTTCTAAACACCCTGGCAGAAGACATATCATGGGTATATTTTTAAACAGTCCATTCTGCCTTGACATTTTTTTTATTGTGAAAATACCATACAGAAGGATTACAATTACATGGGCAAGGTAATGAGTACATTCCTTATCAAGCGTTGTTGCCTCCTCCTTTGTTTCCCCTTACCATCCCTTTCCATTCCCTCTCCCCCCCCCCACCCGCCAAAGTTGTAAAGTTTGTTTTTTGACATAATGTCTTATACATCTCATTGTTGCAATGGGTCCACCAGTATCCCTATTTAAACAATTT
>NW_012278127.1:0-1586 GCF_000151885.1 Dipodomys ordii
AGGCTAGCGCTCTACCACTTGAGCCACAGCACCACTTCCGGCTTTTTTCTTTTTGCTTATGTGGCACTGAGGAATCGAACCCAGGGCCTCAAGCATGCAAGGCAAGCACTCCACCACTGAGCTACCTTCCCAACCCCTTACTAATTTTTTTTAATGAAGACTGAGTGGGGAGGGGATAATGAAGACTAATCTAGTAATACAGGCATGGTGCCAGGCTGATGTGGCTGGGGTATTAGAGCCTTTAGGAGGTGGAGCCTGCTGAAATAAAGTTCGGTCACCAGGGTAAGACAGTCCTGCAATGTAGCCCAGGCTGGCCTTCAACTTACAATACTACTACTGTCTCAACATCTCAAGTCCTGACAAGACAGACTTGTTATCACCACACCCACCAAAATCAACATTTCTTCCTCATTTTTTTTTTTTTTGGTCGGTTGTGGAGCTTGAACTCTGGGCCTGGGCCCAGTCTCTGAGCTCTTCAGCTCAAGGCAAGTGCTCTACAACTACAGTGCCACTTCTGGTTTTCTGGTGGTTAACTGGAGATAAGAGTCTCACAGACTTTCCTGCCTGAGCTGGCTTTAAACCGTGATCCTCCTGAGTAGCTAGGATGACAGGTGTGAGCCACCAAGAGCCTGGAAATTTATTTTTTAAATTTTCTTTGGTGCTGGTCCTGGGGCTTGAACTTAGGGCACTGTCCCTGAGCATCTTTGGCTCAAGGGTAGTGTTCTACTACTTAAGCCACAGTTCCACTTTCAGCTTTTTTGGTGGTTAATTGGATATAATATGGAACTGTCCTGCCCAGGCTGGCTTCAAACCACAATCCTCAGCTCTCAGCCTCCTGAGTAGCTAGGATTTTGGTGTGAGCAACCAGTGCCAGGCTTTGTAAATTGCTTATCTCACATAGTCTATCACAGTGGCTCAAAGCTGATTAACAGACACACTAGCACAGAATATTTTAGCAAATGAATATATTCTAGAATGAAAATGAAAAAACAAGACACTAAGAATAGTAGTTTATATTTTTACAAATTGGTTTGACAGAAGACAGCTGGGTTCTCACTTCTGTTTCTACAGTTGGTCTCATGTTATTAAATGTCATACCACAGAAAACTACATTTGCAAGAGAGTAAAACTAAAAGTGTCTCAATATTTCTAGGAGAGTAAGTCTGACCTAAAAAATGTGCTCAAAGGCCTCCAGAACCCCGCTCCTGAAAAACAGTGGTGTTACAGAAGGGCCTGCAGAGGTGGCACACCTAAGAATAACAACACATCACAACTTTCTGGTTGACAGGCCCTGACCAGTCATTGCTTCATCTGATATTAGTTTTCTCACTAAAGCTAGACACATAACATCTGTACACTCTTGGAAGGAACGTGAGTGATAAGGATGTATTTGCTAGTGCAGGACCCAGCACAGAAGCTCAGCAGCAAGCTGACTGTTATGGTAATCATGTTTTCACTGCTCACCCACCTTCTGATGGGTGCATTCGCTAGTGCAGGACCCAGCACAGAAGCTCAGCAGCAAGCTAACTGTTATTGCTAGTGCAGGGCCCAGCACAGAAGCTCAGCAGCAAGCTAACTGTTATTGC
>NW_012278128.1:0-2112 GCF_000151885.1 Dipodomys ordii
AGTGCCTAGGCCAGAGTTCAGGCCCCATGACCGGACCCCCCCAAAAAAATAAATAAATTATGTATAAGAGTCTCATGGCCTTTCCTGTGCAGGCTGACTTCAAACCTAGATCCTCAGATCTCAGATTCTTGAGTAGCTAGGATTAAAGTTATGAGCCACCATTGCTCTGCAGCAATAATTTCTTTGTCTTAACTCCTATCTGCAGTTTCACAGTTGCTTCACAAAAGTGGACAACCCTGAGAGCAGCTACAGAGGTATGAAGAAACAGAGAAAGAGAAGAGAAATTGTTGTTGGGCCAAGAATCAGAATGACAAAGCCAAATAATCACTGAGAGTATGTGTTCTCAGTTAAAGATTGCACAAATGGGATTGCATGACACTGTAGAGCTTCTGCACAGCAAAGGACACAGCTAGCAAGATCAATAGAAAGCCCACAGACTATGAGAAGATCTTCACTAGCCATACAATGGAAAAGGGCCTCATATCTAAAATATACTTAGAACTCAAAAAATTAAATCTTCCAAAAACAAACCCTCAAAAAACAACTGCCCCATTAATAACTGGGCTAAAGACTTAAAGAAAGAGTTGTCTGAAGAGGAAATAAGAATGGCCAATTGACACATGAAGAAATGCTCAACTTCTCTGTCCATAAAAGAAATGCAAATGAAAACAACATTGAGATATCACCTCAACCCAGTTAGAATGGCTATAATCAAGAACTCTAATAACAACAGATGCTGGAGGGGATGTGGACAGAAGGGAACCCGACTGCATTGTTGGTGGGAGTGTAAACTTGTTCAGTCACTCTAGAAAGCAGTATAGAAGGTCTTCAAAAGACTCCACATAGAACTCCTCTATGACCTAGCAATCCCACTTTTGGGCATTTACCCAAAAGATCACAAACAAGGCCATTCTAAAGCTATCAGAACAACTATGTTTATCTCAGCATTATTCACCATAGCTAAGGTATGGAACCAACCCAGATGCCCCTCAGTAGATGAATGGATGAAGAGAATGCAGTATATATGTACAATGGAATTCTTTGCCTCCATTACAAAGAATGAAACTTCCCCCTTTGCTCGGAAATGGAAAGACTTTGAAAAAAAGTATTAAGTGAAGTAAGTCAGGCCCAAAGAAACATCGGTCCCATGGTTTACCTCATTTGCAATAATTAGTATACATCTAGGATAATCTTATCAGATGGGCAAAAATGCTCAAAATCTATGTATATATGACCATACAAGATGATTCTCAGCAAAATGAATCCCAGGATCTGGACACAAGAGGTCTTTCTTTGTTGCTGTTGTTTTAAAAGTAGTACGTGATTTTTTTTTCCTTTGAATATTCTTCCCCCTGTGGTATATTCCCTCTTGTCACTGTACTTGATTTTGCTACCCTGTATCTGGTATATACATTTATTTGATTTGGGGAAGGGAAGAGGAATAACAAAACTGTGCAACAAGGACACAGGATGACTCATTGCAACAATGATACTCACAAGATACTATATTGGAATTGAACTTTACAACTTGGGGGAGGGTAGTGAGGGATGTAGGGGAGGGAAGGGATAGTGGGAGAACAATGAAGGAGGGGGTAACAATGCTCAATAGGATATGTACTCATTATCTTACTCAGGTAACTAATCCCTTTGTACATCATTTTACAATAAAATAAAACTAAAAAAGAACAAAAAATTGTAAGAAAAGGCAAGTCAACTGAAAGGTGGCTAATATTTGCAGATGTTTCCAAGCTGATGATTCCAGATGTTCCACTGGTGATAATTTAGCAGCACACACTTGAATCTTTCACGCTCATACTTTACTTCCGTGAAGGTATTCAATTGAAGGACAGTACTTCAACCAATTTTGTAAATGTTGTGATCAAAAGACAAGAGAAGGATGGTCATAGAGCAGAAGCAGATGCAGACACAGGAAGGTTGAAATTGAAAAATGACATAAAATTAGACTGGAAAATCAGTCTGGAAATATATTTTGGTTTCTCTCCTCTCCTTCTCCCTCCTTCCCTTCTTCTCTCCCTCCCTCCCTCTCTCTCTCCCTCCCTCCCTTCTTCCCTTCCTCCCTTCCTCCCTTCCTTCCTTCCTTCTCTCCTTCCT
>NW_012278129.1:0-2213 GCF_000151885.1 Dipodomys ordii
CACACACACACACACACACACACACACACACACCTATAACCATGCTGTTCTGTTCTTTCTCATAACAGGGTGAGAAACAAGGAGTGGCCATGAAGATAAAATATATCCATGAGATAAAATGTCTTTCTTTCTTTACATTATTTTCTTGGATGTTTTGGTTTCAGCAAAGCAAATCAACTAATACAGAAAAATTTGTTCTTTTCTGAAATAATTTGTTAATATTTAGATGATTATCAAGATGTCTTAAACAGGTAGAGAGGTAGTGGATATCAAAAATCTGAAAAACATTTAACCTACATCAATTAATTGGTGCTCATTTTACAAATACAGAACATACATTTTTTTAGAGATTGTATGCCTTCTCTGAGCTAAGCTTAAATGTAAGGAAAACATTCTCTCTCTTACTTTTTTAAGGTTCTCACTCTTTAAGAACAAGTCATTGCTGACTACAATGTTATAGCTGCCTGTCCATTTGTCATAGCTACATAATCCTCACAAACTTGGACTACAGCCACTGAAACTATGCAAAGTAATAAATTCCCTTTGATATTAAACCCACATTGGCACATGGAAATGTTCCTGTTTGATTTTTCATCTAGTTTCTCTATGAGCTGGAAAAGCAAGGAAAAATTGAATTAGAGCAGGTGTTAAATGCATCTTTTAATATAACACACACACACACACACACACACACACACACACACACACACACACACACATATATATATATATATATATATATGCATGCATCCACACAGAGGCTGTGCTATTCAATAGCATTTTAAATGGAGAGATTACTAGATAATAATTTTCTACCTCTGATTTTCTGGTTGATTCCCCTGAAAGCTCAATGATAACCTTGGCATTTCCAACATTCTCAAATCTAATTTTTATTTCCAACCTCAACTTATCACCTATCTTAAACTGAAAAAGCCTTTCTACTTTGCATAATTCAAGAACTAATCTCCTGACCCACTCTTCTTGCCAATCAAATTAGTCAGAACTAATTAGCACACAAACAAATGTGATCATCTAACAAGCTTTTTTTGTTGTTTCCTGCTCTTATTGAAAACAATGTCTATGATGGCTGGATTTTTCTGTACATAGCAAAAAATGAATTTCTCCTCTCTCTAATGCAATTTAGAAACTAAGAGTGGTTTTGATTATTCACCCAGTATGTAAATTTCTTATGTTAACCATTGACAGTTCAAAATGACAAAAGAATAATGGAATTTCTCATTCAACTTAGATGTATTATATGTAATGCAAAGATGTGCTCTTCACGTTACGACAGACAATGAATACACATTGTGTGACACAGAAGCTTAAAAATAGAGATGTGTGGGTAGCAAAGTATCTGCTATGACAAAGATCTGATCTACTAATTATTTGCAACACATTTTGGGTCCTATGACTGCTATCCCAATCTTGTTACAATTCACCAGAGGGTTATTTGGGCAGACTGTCATCAGGCAAACAGGGAAATCAATTGGGAAACATTAATGAAGGTTGAAATCAACAGCTTTTCATGCTTTGGGCACATCACTCAAATGCAACTCAAAATTTTAAGATCAAGTATGGGGACAATAGGCTTAAAAAATAAAAGAAGACAGAAGCAAACATTTAATGGCAGCAAAGTTAAGTTTGTGGAATTTTGTCAGACTTGTTGAAGCATTATATTTTCTGGAAGTTGGCTTTTTTAGAAAAATCAACCAATGACTGAAATTTTTGTTCATAAATTCTGCAGAATCTTTGTTCATTTTAACATTGAAAACAAATTATCAAGCTTCCAAAAAGAGGAGGGAGCTTCCTATTTGAAGATAGTCAGCAAAGTGGAAGCAGAGAATCAACACAGAAAGTTGCCTTTCCATGTTTGAAGGAAGATGCAAGTTTTTAGTGTTTTTTTTATTTTTATTTTTTGTGGGTTGTGGAGCTTGAACTCGGGCCTGTGCGGTGTCTCTGACCTCCTTCTTGCTCAAGGTGAGCACTTCACCACTTTGAGCTACAGCACTACTTCTGGTGTTCTGGTCATTAATTGGAGATAAGAGTGTCACAGACTTTCCTGCCAGGGCTGGCTTTCAACTGCAATCTTCATATCTTTTGGTCTACTGAGTAGCTAGGATTAGAGACATGAGCCACCAGTTCCCAGCATAATATGCAATTTCTTTCTTTATATATATATATATATATATATATATATATATATATATATA
>NW_012278130.1:0-1514 GCF_000151885.1 Dipodomys ordii
CGGCTTTTTTCTTTTTGCTTATGTGGTGCTGAGGAATTGAACCCAGGGCCTCATGCATGCAAGGCAAGCACTCTACCACTGAGCCACCTTCCCAGCCCTTTGTTTTTGCTTTCTTGATGATAGCTGTTCAGACTGGGGTGAGATGCAATCTCATTTTGTTTTGTTTTGTTTTTTGGGTTTTTTTGTTTTGTTTTTTTGGTTGGTCTTGGAGCTTGAACTCTGGGCCTAGACGCTGTCCCTCGGCTCTTAAGCTCAAGGCTAGTGCTCTGCCACTTGAGCCACAGCACCACTTCTGGCTTTCTGAGTGGTTTATTGGCGATAAGAGTCTCACAGAGTTTCCTGCCCAGGCTGGCTTTGAACCTCGATCCTCAGATCTCAGCCTCCTGAGTAGCTAGGATTACAGGCATGAGCCATTGGCGCCCGGCTCTTTTATTTGTATGTTTGAGGCTAAAAATGTGAAACAATTTCTTCATATATTTCTTGGCCATTTTTACTTTTTTCTTTTGAGAACTGTCTGTTCAATTCTTTAGTCCATGTTGACCAGATTATTTTTTCAATGCTTAGTTTTTTTTAGTTCTTTATATATTCTGGGTATGAATCCTCTGTCAGATGGGAACTAGCAAAGATTTTCTTCCATTCTAAAAGCTATCTCCTCACTCTGATAACTATTTCTTTTGCAGTACAGAACCTTTTTTTCTTTTTCTTTTTTTGTCAGTTCTGGGACTTGAACTTAGGGCTTGAGTGCTGTTCACGAGCTCTTTTGTCCAAGGGTAACGCTTTACCATTTTGAGCCATAGCTCCACTTCCAGGTTTGAGTGATCAATTGGAAGTAAGAGTCTCATGGGGATTTTTCTGCCCAGGCTGGCTTCCAATCATGATCCTCAGATCTCCTGAATAGCTAGGATTATAGGTGTGATCCACTGGCACCCAACCAGAACCTTTATAACTTGGTGCAACCCCATTTGTCAGTTCTTGCTATTATTTTATGAGCTATTAGAGACCTATTCAGAAAGGTCACCTATGCCTATGCTGTAAAGTGATTTCTCCAAGCTTTCTGGCAGTGATTTCAAAGTTGCAGACCTTACATTTTGAACTTACGTTTTTATGAGGGTTCTAACATTTTTAGGAGTCTAGTTTTAATCTTCTATCTGTAGATATCAGTTTTCCCAGAACCATTTGTTTAAGGGGCTGTCCTTTCTCCAGATGTTTTTGACAACTGTTGAGAGTCAAGTCACTGAATATGTTTATTGATTTTTGCATGCCTGAAATGAAAACAACTTGATCATGGTGCATGTTCTTTTCAATGTGTTATTCAGTTTGCAAGTATTTTATTGAAGATTTTGTAAAAGTTTATTTTGGGGTCCATTATTCTCTTAGTCCAAATGTCTTTTTGTGGAGGGGGGTCCTGTCATGGGACCTGAACTCTGGGCCTGGGCACTGTCCCTCAGCTCTTCAGCTCAAGGCTAGCACTCTACCACTTGAGCCACAGCACCACTTCCGGCTTTTTTCTTTTT
>NW_012278131.1:0-2051 GCF_000151885.1 Dipodomys ordii
TGCTGAGGAATCCAACCCAGGGCCTCATACATGCAAGGCAAGTGCTCTACCACTGAGCCACCTTCCCAGCCCCCTTAAGAATTTCTGTAAGGATTCTAGACGATGGCCTGGCATATCCAAGGCACTCCATAAGAATTATTACTTTTCAAAGTTCTAATTCAGAACCACTTGGCCTAACAGCTTTCTCATAACTCTGCGTGTATAATGTATCATACTTTGGGGTCTCTAGGCAACTGTCCTTTTCTCTCAGTGCTCCATTGTTACTGTGCGGTAGAGCATTCTATTGTATTCTCATAGGTTGGTTGCACCTGCAGTATCAGCAAATCTACCCAGTTACCCACTGCCTAGAAAGCAAAAGGCAAGGTATCAGCTTTCAGATTGGAATCAACATCGATCTTGCTTCTCTATGTTTACTTTGCTGTGAAACTTCACCACTCACATGCTGGTATAAGGTAGATATGAATTTATTTGGCATTTTGATAAGTTCCATATGAATGTTGAAATTTTCATATTTATATGACATGCATGGGTACTGGCAATAGTAGCCTTAAAACATGAACAAACTTCAAATTGAGCAAAATATTTAATTAAATCCCTCATTTCAAGTGAATGCATGCAACTATTCTCAGCCAAAAGGACACCAATTGTCTCTTGATGGAATTCTACTCATTTAACAAATACTTATTGAGAGTCAACAATGTACAAAAGACCTTGTAGGTGCTGGGATACGCTAGCCAGCATGGTAGAAGTGGGGTCATTGAAAGAATCCTTCTGTCATGTAAGTTGCAATAAAGGAAGCATATAAAACATAATTTGAAACTAGAGGTGTGTCTCAGGTGGTAGAGCACCTGCCTAGCAAGTATGAGGCCCTGAGTTCAAATCCTAGTACTACCAAAAAAAAAAGAAAGAAAATAATTTAAGATGATGACTTTAACAAAGAGAACAAAATAAAGTGACAATAGAGTGACTAGAGAGGGTATTTTTTTGTTTCCCTACTTATTTTTATTTAAAAATCAAAGCAATGGATGCCTTTAAAGAGGCAAATCAGACGTAAAATGCTTAGTTAGTGACTAGGGAGAGGAGAGGAAAGCGTCTCTGAAAAGGGAGCTGAGGTGTGAATTATGAGGAGACAACCATGAGATATCTGGAGAGACCATGACAGGTAGACAAAGGCCCTGGGTATAAAGAGCTTGACAAAGGTTTTGTCGGGGGAATATTTTGTCTATTAAGGCCAAATGGCACCAGAAAAATAATTGTTTTTTTTCTTTTCTTTTAGGTATAAGACCAAGACTCAAATTCAGTACCTGATGCTTTTGCCCACTGGCTGGTGATCTACCAACTGAGCCAGGCCTCCAACCCAAGAAAAATAATTCTATCAGAAGTTTAAGCAGTCGGGAGCAAGCGATTCACGCCTGTAATCCTAGCTACTCAGGAGGCTGAGATCTGAGGATCACGGTTCAAAGCCAACCCAGGCAGGAAAGTCTGTGAGGCTCTTATCTTCAATTAACCACCAGAAAACTGGAAGTGACGCTGTGGCTCAAGTGGTAGAGTACTCGCCTTAAGCTGAAGAGCTCAGGGACAGTGCGTAGGCCCCACAACCTACCAAAAAAAAAAAAGAAGTAAAAGCAATTTAACTTTCCAGGAGCCAGTGGCTCATGTGTGTAATCCTAGCTACTCAAGAGGCTGAGATATAAGTATAGTATATAAGTATAGTAATTTGAATCCAGCCTAGGCAGTAAAGACCATGCATGAGACTCTTACCTTCCATTAACCACCAAAACGCCAGAAGTTGAGCTGTGGCTCAAGTGGTAGAGCTCTAGCCTTGATTATTTATAATAGTTACTATAATGTAAGCACTATGTAAATAGTTGCTTTACAGTTTTGTCTGGAGAGAAATGTCAAGAGAAGGTCAGTACATAATTCAGTACAATTTTTTTTCTAAATCTTTTGTTGTTGTTGTTGTTTTGGTCCAGTCGTGGGGCCTGAACTCTGGGCCTGGGCACTGTCCCTCAGCTCTTCAGCTCAAGGCTAGCGCTCTACCACTTGAGCCA
>NW_012278132.1:0-1526 GCF_000151885.1 Dipodomys ordii
AAGCTGGAAGTGGCGCTGTGGCTCAAGTGATAGAGTGCTAGCCTTGAGCTGAAGAGCTGAGGGACAGCACCCAGGCCCAGAGTTCAAGCCCCACGACTGGACCCCCCCCCCAAAAAAAATTTCATTTACAGCCCAGTGAGGTGGGGGTGGGTATTATCTTCTTAAAAGAAAATAGGAACTAGGCTAAAATGGAAGGTGTGTTATTTTCCCAAAATCATAACAGATATTGCTTTGTATTCCGCAACTCCAAGCCCCTCATTATAAGACATTGTAAGACAATGTTTTAGCTACTGAAATTTTAAACAACATAATAGTTTTATAAAGATATCTTTCCTAATTAGGAAAGAGCATAAGGGAAGGGGTGACATTGTGCAAAAAGAAATGTACTCTTTACCTGACGTATGTAACTGTAATCCCTCTGTATATTACCTTTATAGTAACAGTAAAAAATAAAGACTTTTACCTAAAATGACCACATTTTCAACTGATACTACTTTGGTATGCTTATTATGAAAGTAGTGATTGAAAAAAATTCTTTTGAGACAGAGTCTCACTAAGAAGCTGAGGGTGGCCTTGAACTCAAGATCTTCATGCCTCATACTGGAATTCTAGGCATGCATCACCACACCTAGCTAGAATTTGCCTTAAAAGATAGATAAAGTTTAACATAGATTGTTTTTGGAAAGCTGCCTTGTGATTGAAATTTTTTTTTTAAAAAAGTCACTCTTGCTGGGTGCTGGTGGCTTACACCTGTAATCCAAGCTATTCAGGAGGCTGAGATTGAGGATTGCCATTCAAAGTCAGCCTGAGCAGGAAAGTTTGTGAAACTCATCTCAAATTGATCACCAAAAAGCCAGAAGTGGAACTGTGGCTCAAGTGAGTTCAAGCCCCAGGACCAGTGCGTGTACAGGTGTGCACAAGTTGCATGTGCATGCATGCGTCCGCACACACACAAATCACTATAAGAAGTCATAACGAACCTAAAGAATACCGTGAACATTTATCTAATAAATTTTAAAATCCACTTTCTAAGATTCTTCAAATGTCTATGAGGTGGAATAAAATTGCTAGTGATAGCAGCAAACACTGGTTCAAAAGAAAGAACTCAAACTAAGTTATTTCAGGAATTGTCAAACTAAAGGTGGGGAAAGAGCAATACTTCTAAAGTGTTAGTTTGCATATAATCAAGTTCTAATGAATACATATAACTAAATGTTTTGTTTTATGTGTGTGTGTGTGTGTGTGTGTGTGTGTGTGTGTTTGTGTGCGTGTTCATGCTGGTACTAGGACTTGAACTCAGGGCTTAGGGACTCTCCCTTAGCTTTTTCTCCCAAGGGTGATATTCTACTACTTTTTTTTTTTTGGTCTGGTCGGGGGCCTAAACTCTGGGCCTGGTCGCTGTCCCTCAGCTCTTCAGCTCAAGGCTAGCGCTTTACCACTTGAGCCACAGCACCACTTCTGGCTTTTTTTTTCTGCTTATGTGGCGCTGAGGAATCGAACCCAGGGCCTCAAGCATGCAAGGCAAG
>NW_012278133.1:0-1486 GCF_000151885.1 Dipodomys ordii
TGAGGTCATGTGCACTATGAGGTCTTGTGTACTATGAGGTGTGTGCACTGTGAGGTCATGTGCACTGTGAGGTCTTGTGCACTGTGAGGTCTTGTGCACTATGAGTTCATGTGTACTATGAGGTCTTGTGCACTGTGAGGTCATGTGTACTATGAGGTCTTGTGCACTATGAGGTCATGTGCACTATGAGGTCTTGTGCACTATGAGGTCATGTGCACTATGAGGTCTTGTGCACTATGAGGTCTTGTGCACTGTGAGGTCATGTGCACTATGAGGTCTTGTGCACTCTGAGGTCTTGTGCACTGTGAGGTCATGTGCACTATGAGCTCATGTGCAGTATGAGGTCTTGTGTACTATGAGGTCATGTGCACTATGAGGTCATGTGCACTATGAGGTCTTGTGCACTATAAGGTCATGTGCACTATGAGGTCATGTGCACTATGAGGTCATGTGCACTATCAGGTCATGTGCACTATCAGGTCATGTGTACTGTTAAGTTGCCTGCATTATGAGGTCATTTGCACTATGAGATTGTTTTCTCTATGAGGTCATGTGCACTATGAGGTCATGTGCACTGTTAGGAGGTGTGCACAATGAGGTCATGTGCACTATGAGGTCATGTACACTATGAGGTCATGTGCAATAAGAGTTTGTGTGCAATGTGAAGTCATGTACATTATGAGGTCACCTGCACTATGAGGTCATGTGTACATTGAGGTCATGTACATTGTGAGGTCATCTGCACTATGAGGTCATGTGTACTATGAGGTTGTGTACACTATGAGTTCTTGGGCTATGAGGTCATTTGCACAATGAGTTCATGTGCCTTATGTGTTCATGTGCATTATGCATCATATGCACTGTCAAGTTGTGTTCATTATGAGGTAGTGTATACATGAGGTCCTGTGCTCTATGAGGTCATGTGCACTATGTATTCATGTGCACTGTGAGGTCATGTGTTCTATGAGGTCATGTGCACTGTGATGTCATGTGCACTGTGATGTCATGTGCACTGTGAGGTCATGTTCACTATGAGGTCATGTGCACTGTGATGTCATGTGCACTGTGAGGTCATGTGCACTATGAGGTCATGTTCACTGTGAGTTCGTGTGCACTATGAGGTCATGTGCACTGTGATATCATGTGCACTGTGAGGTCATGTGCACTATGAGGTCATGTGCACTATGAGGTCATGTGCACCAGGAGGTCATGTGCACTATGAGGTCATGTGCACTGTGAGGTCATGTGCACTGTGAGGTCATGTGCACTATGAGGTCCTGTGCACTATGAGGTCATGTGCACTATGAGGTCATGTGCACCAGGAGGTCATGTGCACTATGAGGTCTTGTGCACTGTGAGGTCATGTGCACTGTGAGGTCATGTGCACTATGAGGTCGTGTGCACTATGAGGTCATGTGCACTATGAGGTCTTGTGTACTATGAGGTCTTGTGCACTATGAGGTCATGTGTACTATGAGGTCATGTG
>NW_012278134.1:0-5047 GCF_000151885.1 Dipodomys ordii
CAAGGCTAGTGCTCTACCACTTGAGCCACAGCGCCACTTCCGGCTTTTTTCTTTTTGCTTATGTGGTGCTGAGGAATCAAACCCAGGGCCTCATGTATGCCAGGCAAGCGCTCTACCACTGAGCCACCTTCCCAGCCCCAGGTGGTTTTTTTTTAACTGAAAGATTTGTTTCAGTGAAGTAAAAAGTTTTCCACAATTAAACATTCAGAAAATTTTACTCAAGGTTTGGGAAAGAACTTCATTTTCCCACTATCTATAAAAGTTAGGATGTTTTATGGGTGGGCTTCTACACAATAATCACAGATAACTAGCTCTGTTAACAAAAAAAAAAAAAAAAAAGACTTGAGCCAAGAAATCAGTTACCAAATACTCAGGAAGAAAAAAACTGCATTCATTGAAAATTATGATCCACAATATTTGGTATTTCAGACTAGCCTTTCCTACTGAGGGAAGTAATGAACTTTGCTGTTTCGTGTTCTTCTTCCTGAAGAGAAAATGATCCTGTCTTTGAAATGTTCCTTCTGTTGATTTCCAGTATCACTCAAGATCTAGTTCTCAAGTTCTTTAGGAATGAGAATTCGTCAGCAGTGACTGAGGTATTTCATGCTTTTTCTCCTAGAAATGCAAACACCCTCAACTTATTTGCTGCTTTAGACATTTAAGAAGCATGAGTTTCCTAAATTATGAGCAATAAGCTTATGACTGAACTTTAAGCTATAGAAGACTCAAAAGCCAGAACACCCATAAGTATGAATTATTACCCACAGTATTAAGTACACGTCTTCAAGAAAGCAGCAAAATCCTAGCTACTTAGGAGGCTGAGATCTAAGGACTGCAGTTCAAAGCTAGCCAACGCAGGAAATTTTGAGACTCTCATCTCTAAGAAACTACTAAAAAAGCCGTAAGTGGAGCTGTGGCTCAAGTGGAGGTGCTAGCCTTCAGCAAGAGTTCATTATCACTATGTACTCTTCGAAAACTAAGCACATAATTTCAATGATTCTTTTAGTAATTTCATATTTATAATCATGCAAAAAGGACATGTTTTACTGACAAAACACTTAAGAGTGAAGTGTTCATTAGTACTGCACTTTTATGTGTCCTATCTGGGCAACTTCTGATGTCTTGAATGCCTTAAAATGTCATTACTTCAAGCTCTTCTCCCATCTTCACCCTACACCCCAAAGTGACTACTGTTAAGATTAATTTTTGGTAAACTAGGTGAAAAGGCATTTGTATACTCATTCCTCAAGGTCAACCTAACAACATCCTCTTGGGAGATCCTCAAATTCCCATTCCATTAACAGTCTACGTTTCTTCCGGGTAAAAGCACAATCAACAAAACCTATACATTATACATAAAAATACAATTATCAGAAATGTATTGTCAAGAATTTTATAAGCAGCATTTAAAACACAAAAAAAATCATTGGACAGTAAGAAACAAACATGGTAACACAATTTAGATCAGCATATAGTACACCACTTTTTACCAGTTACTTGAATCCCTGGCAATTTTTTAATTAAAAATTATTAGCCCACTGTGGAGGGCAGCTGTCTACCTTCCCACAGTTGAGAATCAACACACTTGGCTCTACTTCCTTCAGTAACATTCTATTTGAATACTATCCTGTAAAAGCAAGTTAACTGCGTGTTATAAAGCACCAGAGTATTTCATCCCGTACAAAGTAAACACATCTGAAAATTTTACAAGATTCCTGGGAAGGCACTTTAGTCAGAAAAGCCACAATTAGGAGACTTCATTTTTATACCACAGGCTCCTTAATCCTGTCTTTGCTTAACATCTTCATCAGGTTCCCAATAAATTAACATGGTGTTTAAAAGAAAAGGAAGACACAGCCCTAATCCTGATAGATGAATTAGGAAGAGTAAATGTGCCTCCAATGTAGGTGAATATTACAGCTTTAAAGGTAAGAGAAGACAGAGGCAAGACAGTATGGTGGGTACCAATCAGGATGGAATTTGAATTTATGCTGCAGATCTCATGAAGTAAATTGAATTTTCATTTTCAGACAAGAAAACCTAAAGGTATCCTTGGATGGGTAGATGGAGTAAATATTTTACATTTAATTTTTAAAGGTCATCTGTACATTTTGAATATTCTTTTACTCAAATAAAAAATAATGCAGATGACAAAGACAATGTCATTATCAGTTGAAGCCGTAACTTGACAACTTATAAGACTTGTTCATTTAGAGCTAAATAAAAGTTGACAAGATTCCTCAAGTTTAGAAGTTGAGCCCTCAGAGAGAACTCAGTTATAACTTCAAAGGTCTAAAATTTGTAATAAATTTGATATTAAATCATTCATGATATAAAATCACAACATTGTTTGTAGGCTCAATGATTCTCCTACAGAAGAGGAACATTCCAAGAACATTATCTTTATCTACTTAACATTCAGGAAACCTTTTATATCCCAGTATTGTATCAGTTTTACAAAACTATACAGAGTAATCTTAAGAAGGCAAGTATAACATTGGCAAGTTTCTCCCTGTACATTAAGAAGCAAACAATAAAAAGCTATGAAATCCTCTTAAGCAATCAATCCTGAAAATTACTCATTAAAACAAATTTACCATCTAAAATCAACTTTTATCTCAAATCTCAATAGAAATTTCCTTATTATGAAAATGTAGCCTATTTACTTCTCTTCAATCATACACTGAAACAGTAATTTTGGGGTTGTGACTTGGACTGTGAATGTGCCCAAGTTTCCCTATCACTGGGATATTCAATAGTTTAAATATACAAACAGGCCAGCTGCCAATCTTAAAGGTGCTTCTTATATGAATTAACAAAGGCTGTTATTGCCTCAAGACACCTTGTTGCCAACAGTCAGACAACTGTGATAGAACAGCAGAACTGTGATCACCAGTGCAGATGGCCTCATTGAGGCTGGGTGTGTAGCTGTGTGGCAGAGCATTTGCTTATTAGTGTGCGCAGGACATGGCTTGAGATCCCAGCACCTCAAAAAGAATGAATAAATAAAGGAAATGGGATTGCTGAGTTTGCAGTTGCACCCAACGTTCTCTTCTGATTTCTCGTTATCTTCTTCTTCTATGTGTGTCTTAACATCCAAGATAAAGTTTTCTTAAGGCAAACATGAATATTCTCAACAAAACTCCCCATACCATAAAATCAGTTAAAAAGACCATGAAAATGTAATTTTATAACAGCGAGAATACAATTTCAATATTGGTTGTAATTCTTTCACAAGGACATTTGACTTTGAGACTCATATATAACAACCTTGCACTTTAAAAAATAAATAAAACGTTTTTAACCGACAGAAATACAGAAAACTGAGAAGTCATGTTATACATGCAATGCTTATTAGTGCTTATTAAAATACTAGTTCAAGTTAGAAAATAAAATGACTGGGCTTATCTTTTTAATTCTAAACTGTTTAGGTAAGGTATATATACATAAGATATTGGCAGCTTGTACAGAACCCCAGAGCTAAAGTGGGAGTGATTTCAGTATCTACAAACATTTTCTATTAGTGGCATCAGAAAATCATTATCCCAGGAGTCATAGCTAATAAGTATTCTTCTTAATTGTGCAAAGATGAATATAATGAGCCATACCAACAACGGACTATATCGCCATTGTTTAAAATCTGTGAAGTTCCACAATTTCAGGGTGACTGAGAACTCCAAGAATTCAAGTTTACAAAAATAAATACCACTCTGACACTCAAGGGAAATTTTTCGCTTTAAGGCCTTTGTCACAAATTGGAACCTTTATTGTTCTGAAATAAATGTTAAAAACATAACTTGAAACAAAACATCAATATTCAGTCTCAGAAGAGGTGTGGCTCAATGCCCATCACATGTAACAAGAAAACTTCCTTTAAAAAAAGGAAAACAAAAGTACTATGAGAAGTCTTTCACATGAATGAAAATGCACCCCTTTTTTTCTCATCTTATTAACTTGTATACATGTGGAAACCAAAAAGTTTGCATTTTCTTCAGAACAGTTCTTGCTATGATGACTGACGAACTTTTTGCCACTCAACAAATTCATCAAGAAGAACAGGCCCTGGGAAAAAAAGAAAGGTTTGTTGGAATTCATGACTCATCTTTGGAAATACACAACCAACTCCAGCCAACTTCTGCAAGGATATAGGCCTGACAGTGAATTTCCCAAGGGTTCTGCTCCTGGCCTTTACAATGCTTTTTGGCCATTTCCCTTTTGCCCTCAGAACAAAAATATAAGGAAGTATAGATTTCCATACCAACATATCTCAGAACCTTCCAACAACTGACTCAATACCAGTCTGTCCCACAGCATTCTGGCATTATCACATTAAGAGACTATTTTGTCTTCCAAACAGGACATAGTACAAAAATGGACATAAAGCAAATAATACAGAATTGAAGACTATTCAAAATTAGATGTTTTTATCAGTAAAAATCCAAATATTTACCTTCAGAAGCAGTCAAGAGGCAATCTAAATGACTGACAGATTGTTTGATTTCATGCCAGTCTAGGAGCTTGAACTTTTTGCTCAAGGCTAGTGATCTATCACTTGAGCCAGCCACAGCTCTACTTCTGGCCTTTTGGTGACTAACTGGAGATAAAGGGTCTCATGAACTTTCCTGAACAGGCTGGCTTTGAACCACAATCCTCAAATCTCAGCCTGAGTAGCTAAGATTACGTGCCTGAGCCACTAGCGCTGTTTTTCTTTTTTTAAATTTAGGAAAAATACTTGTCCTATCTTGTCCCTCAAACCATGAACTCTCAGGACCTCTCTCTTTTTTTCTCATTTTTAATAGGATCACACAAAAAAACAGCAGAGCAAGCTCAGTAACGAACAGCCTAGATGTTGGCATACATGTGAACAGCCTAGATGTTGGCATACATGAGGACCGTCAACTTAAGAACAACCTAGGTGTTAGCATACTGTGAGGATTGTCAAACTGGAAAGCAACTTCAGCACAAGCTATTGCTTATCTCCAACCTCTGAATTCTACAAAGGAATACAGGTACAGTTTTGTCGATTTTTCTTTTTTTTGGGGGGGGG
>NW_012278135.1:0-2202 GCF_000151885.1 Dipodomys ordii
TAGCTGGGATATCTATCACTAATGCCCAGCTTACTGATTGAGATGAGGCTTCACTGACTTTTTGGCCTAGCTGACCTCCAACTGAGATCCTCCCAATCTTATTCCTGAGTAGCTGGGATTATAGCTGTTGTTCTTCTCTTCACAGAAGTGAAACATACTAACTGGGGGGAATACAAATAATAACATCAAAACAAAATATAATCTCCCATGTAGAGATAATCATAGTTGTCCTTGGGCTTGATTCCTTCCAGTCTTTTTTAATGCAAATATGCATATATATGCATATTTATGAAAATGAGTTTCATACTACATATACCATTTTGATTAATTTAGCTAAATTAAAACAGCTGGAAAAAAGAGTTGTGAAATTATATCTAGGTCATCAAGATTTAAATACGAAAAGTGAAATAAAAAATATAGAAAAAGTACTACCTAGGAAGGACTTTATATGGAGGATTGGGAGAGGAACTTCTCCCCCCACCACACCCTTAGTCCCCAGGTAATTTTATATTTGTCTGCTTCTTTAATAGACTTGATTCCAGGTTCTCTAGGGCTGGAGATGAGGCAGCATTACAGGAGAGATTTGGTTAGCTGATTCCCATACCACCAGATAGAGAGTTGTATATCTGGCAGGATGAAGACCTGACTTTATTCTGGGACTGGTAAGCTTCCCTCTGTCCACAGACTGCAGTGAGATCAGAGCAGGAGGGCATCTTGTGGCGGGGAGGCGCTAAGAAAGGAGACAAACCTGACAAACCTGGCTGTGGTTGTGATGTGGAGCCTCATTTCAAAGTTCTAGCCCTCCCCCTTCTCCTCTTAACCCCCAGCCCAACACATGGACGATTCTCCCTCCAGTGGCATTCTGGAAGATCCAGATTTGCTTTCGTGTGTGTTTTGGGGTATGTGTGTGTGTGGGGGGGGGGGAGATGAGATGACAGTTGGAGCCTGGCTTTTTCCCTTGGCTTTTTCACTCAAGGCTAGTGCTCTACCACTTGAGCCACTCCTCTACTTCCAGCGTTTGCTGGTTCATTGGAGACTTTCCTGCTCTGATCCTCAGATCTCAGCCTCCTGGGTAGCTAAGATTACAAGCATGAGACACCATTGCTCAGCTTTTAAATTTTTTTCTTTTTTATTATCTTTTAAGTAGTTGTATAAAGGAGCTTTGATTCAACATGTCAGCTTATGAGTACAATGTGTCACTCCTTCCACTGATTCCCCACCATCTCCCCCAACCCTACCCATCCCCTCAAGTTGCCTGGCTCCATTTTCACATATGTATATTGAGTATTATGGGTATTTGCTTTTATTTAGAAAGCAGCTGCTTTTCTTGCGCTGCTTGTATTACTTTTACAATGGGGGAAAATAACAAACTTTTGTTGAATAAACAAATCTAGTGAGAGATATCTCAGTCTTACACAAAGGTGTTCACTAATCCCAAGGATTGCATTCTGTGAAGGCTGAGCCTGGCCCAGGTGCCTAGAGCCTGAGAAGGAAACATGGCCAAGACAGAGGCCTGCCAGGGAGGATCCAGGTAGCCTGGTGTCCTTTGCTAACAAATGCTCCCAGGAGCACAGCTAGGTTCTAAATGGCTCCATTGTTTGATAGAAATTAGCCAGATTCTAGGCTTCTGCCTCTTGACCCTCCGTCCTTCAATATAAATAATCCCAGTTCTTTTAACTTTTTTTCCCTTCTTCTTCCATAAGCTTTCCTGTTTCCATCACTTTAATATCCTTGCAATTCTTCTTGGACCCTCTCTCAGACCTCTTCTTCACTCTTTAATTACTGAGCTCAAACACAATATTCTGGGAATCGCTTGAGCAGGCTCAGTAAAATGGAAAGCTTATCTGAAGATTTCCACGTGCTTGGCTTTGTGCAGCCTGCACGGGTCACAGTCTCACAACACTGTCTTTTTAAGTAACTGCTTTAAAAAATGTTACTTATTATCCACGAGGAGCTGGGGCCAGAGCTGGGCATCAAGCAGACCACCCACAGCAGCCCCCTACACATATGTTGTCCCCAAACCTTTGGCCTCTTTCGCCTTCTCAAGTGAGAAAGAACCCACTATCATGATTTATATCAGGTCTAAAACTCCTCACTTCCTCCCTCTATCCCTCCTTCCCTACCCTTCTTTCTCTTTCCCTGTCCTTCCCTGCCCTTCCCTTCCCTTCTCTCCCTACCTCCTCCCTTTTCCTTCCTTCCTTC
>NW_012278136.1:0-1879 GCF_000151885.1 Dipodomys ordii
TCCAGCTTTTTTCTTTTTGCTTATGTGGTGTTGGGAATCGAACCCAGGGCCTCAGGCATGCAAGGCAAGCACTCTACCACTGAGCTACCTTCCCAGCCCGAGGACAGAACTTTTAAGGAGACTATGCTAGTGGCTGAAGTTTCAAGATATTGGAGTTAAGCTATAAAGCACTTAAGGGTGAGAAGGGTGGAGTTTAACAGCCAGATATCATTAACTTGGGGCTATTGGATACATAATCTAATTTCTTTGGGGAAATTCTCTGAGGCAAGTAGAAAATTAGAAGCAGACTTCCTCTTAAAAGATATAAAAAGTTAGTCAATGTATATATTGCTTGACCCTGGAGAGCTAGCTTCATTCCAGTTTCCTGCAGGAACCCTTCCTAACTGTTCTGGGTTACTCTATTCCCTTCCTTCGTGAGCTCTAGGACCATAGATCCTGATGCTAAATTATACATCATCTTTATTACCCATTAGAGCTTCATTTTCAGTAACTGTCTCTTACCAACTTGACTACTCAGAGATTGCATTTGAAGCTTTTAAATGTCCCACAGGGGCCAACGCCCTGCCGGGTATATGACTATGCTCAAAACATACCTGTAGACTGAATTACTCCTTTTATAGCTCCCATAAAAACTGAGACAGTATAATAGTCTGCTTGGCTCAAACAGGTTGGAGGAAATTTTATGTGATACATGTTGTTCAGTATTACTACCACTACTATGTATACTAAAGTAACATTTTCAATTGATATGTGCACCACTTTTTGGCAGATGTTTTTCAAAATGTTAAATATATGTATACATGTACATATATCATATATATATATATGATATTGGGTTATTGAATGTGCTTGCTATACAGGAGTGGGTTCAGAGTTTGGTGTGTAATGAAGAATCCTGAATGAGATATAATAATAGTTGAAGTTGGACTGTGCCAGCTCAAGAAGCTGTTGGTGTCATATGCTAACTGCAAATGCTACTCTGCTCTCTGGATATTTTCAATGGAAAACTAGGCTTGAAATCTTCTATCTTCCATCTAAAACTTTATAGACTTGAAGCGAACACCAAAGAACATCAGCAACTTATCGGCACATAGCAGGACTTCTCACTTGGTTTGTTCTATATGCCATTTCCTGAAAAGAGCACAGGCTGACAGACTAGGGGCAATGCTGCCCTCTTTGCATGTCCCTTGCATGAGAGGTGAGGGCTGGCACTTCAGGGACTCTCTCCTCAGACACACAGACCTCAGCAAAACCTAGCTGCATGAATGAACCTCAGTGCTACCAGGTGCACTGTAGCCTTCCCCAACTTATCCAAAAAGCACATTTTATTCCTAGTGTAAAGGAAAACAACAACCTACATCCCAGGAATAAAAAGTCGGAAAAAGGACAACCCACAACAATTTAATGCACACATATCTTTAATATTCTGGTAGTAATCCTGCTCAAAGAAAATTACTCCAGATAAAAAAAATCAATTTGAATTAAAACTGCTGAAAGATTGAGAAATAAATCTTAGGTAATTTACCTGTGTCAGCGACAAATAGTTCTTTAGTCACTTAGTTAAGAAATGGACATTTCCTCCTATTCATGTACAATGATGACTCAGACAGACCCAAAGGCAAGGGTATGCCAAACCTGGGGAACCTGGAAAGGCTCAGCCCAAGAGTCAGACAAGGCAATGTGCTTTAAGCTGTATGATTTAATTTTTAAAAGATCTCTTCTTTCATGGGCTGGGAAGGTGGCTCAGTGGTAGAGCGCTTGCCTTGCATGCCTGAGGCCTTGAGTTCGATTCCTCAGCACCACATAAGCAAAAAGAAAAAAGCCGGAAGTGGCGCTGTGGCTCCAGTGGTAGAGCGCTAGCCTTGAGCTGAAGAGCTGA
>NW_012278137.1:0-1515 GCF_000151885.1 Dipodomys ordii
CCCAGGCCCAGAGTTCAGGCCCCACGACCGGACCAAAAAAAAAAAAAAAAAAAAGCACATACTTACTAATAATAATAATTAATGAAAATAAAATTTAAAAGGACTGAGGACATAGCTTAGTAGTAGAGTACTTGCCTAGCATGTGTATTTAATTGCCACAAGGGGAAAAAACCAGCATAGAGCCAAAGGCTATTTAAAACAAGCCAGGTACTGGTGGCTCACACCTGTAATCCTAGCTGCTCTGGAGGCTGAGATCTAAGGATCACACTTCAAAGCCAGTCCAGGTATGAAAATCCATGAGACTATTATCTCCAATTAACCAACAGAAAACTGAAAGTGGAGCTGTGGCTCAAAGTGGTAGAGCACTAGCCTTGAGCAAAAAAGCTGAGAGATAGCACCCTGACCCTGAGTTCAAGCCCCACCACCAACAAAAACAAACACACACACCGATTTTTGTTTAAATTGTAATGCTAGGTTAAATGCTTGTATGTCCTGACCCTTTTCACTTAGTGTATAATCATAAATTTCACAAGATAGAAGGTTTACAAATACAAGTTTTTGTCTCTCTTCTGGTTCTGTACTGATTAGCTCTTCTCAGTATGAGGGGAGAGTGTAGCCCTGGATTGTTCCCAACCCAGAATGCTTGCACATGGCCCATATACCATGCATATACACGTGCATGTGCGCGCGCACGCACACACACACACACACACACACACAGAGTCACAAACATTGAAAAAAGGCCTAACTACTCAACCTGTCAGAACTAATCAAGCTAAAACTCTTCTCTGCAGTTGGTGTCTTCACCAAGAGATAGAGTCCCTCAGCATGTCTGTCCCCCATAGTTGCCCTCATTTCTCTTCGAAGCATCTGTTCCCAGGACACCTTTCCCAGACTCCCAGGACTGGTCACACAGCCTTGTAGACATTATTCTTTAAAATGAACATTAGAATACCAGGTATAGTAGCTCATACCTGTAAGCCTGGCTACTCTGGAGGCTGAGCTCTGTTTCAAAGCCAGACACAAAAGTCTGTGAGACTCTTATCTCCAGTTATGGAAGTGGACCTATGACTCGATTGGTAGAATGCCAGACTTGACCAAAAAAGCAAACCAAGAGGTCCTGAGTTCAAGCCATAGTACCAGCACACACACACAAAGAAAAAAGAAGAAAAAAAGGATGTTAGAGCTAGGTGTGGTGGTACACACCTATAATTCCAAGCTACTGAGAGGGTGGAGGAAGGAGAATCACAAAGATTCAAGGCCAGCAGGGAAAAAATGTAACAAAAACAAGAGCTGATGTATAGACCTAGTAGTATAGTTCTTGTCTAGCATGCTGGAGACCCTGAATTTAATCCTCAATACCAAAAGAAAAAAAAAAGTGGTGAGTTGGTATGGCTCAATAGTAGAGTGCCGGCTGGGTGCTGGTGGCTCACGCCTGTAATCCTAGCTACTCAGGAGGCTGAGATCTGAGGATTGCGGTTCAAAGCCAGCCCGGGCAGGAGAGACCGTGAGACT
>NW_012278138.1:0-1594 GCF_000151885.1 Dipodomys ordii
AAAAAAAAAAAAAAAAAAAGATAGACATTGTATGTTGAGCACTTTCATAGCTTTGTTTCTTTAGCCTCTGAATGTTAAATACTTCTTCTCTGATTGTCAATATTGTCTTCTATAGTCTTTCCCAGGCTTCCATACAATCCTCACAAACCTACTTTCTGTCCATCTTGTAAAGGTTTCTTGGATCTGGAGAAACATTTTTGAGTTCACTATTGCCACTAGTCATGAAGTTGTAGACAGAGAGAAAGTACAGATGTGGAATAGATGTGCTTAATGATTATTTCAAAATTCTGAGTAGAGCTCTCATAAAAAAGTGGCTGTAATAAATGTACATTTCTACTTGTCATTTAAACAAAACATTAATTTATTTGTATTTTACAATCTACTTCATATACTACAGTAAAAGCAATTTATTACTCCATTATTTCATGTGCTTGGGAGGATGATGGCTTTATCCTTCCTCTAAATTCAGAATGGATCATTTTACCTTTTCCTTTTTTCTTTGCTAGATGGAGTTGGTCCCAAAGGTTGATCCCTGAAAGAGACATATCCCACAGGGGGTGTGAGTATGAGAACTAGGTGAAATCCCAACTCAGTGTCGCAACTATTTATTGTTTTCAGGGCCTTTCCATGCCTAAAATGAAGTAACAACATATTTCGTCAGGATTCTGCGAGGAGAGGCAGAAATCATGTATGGAAAGCAGCTAGTGCTACATCTAAGATCTATTCTGTTCTTTTTCTGTGGAGGAGGAGGACATGCTGGGGTTAGGGGAAGAGGGCTAAAGAAAAACCCACTTAAATCCATGTGCTTTGATTTTTAAATAAAATTGATCTTCTGTTGTGAGAACCATGAAAAAGATTATAGATGTTCACAATGTTTAAGGACTACTATTTAGGAAGAAAATCAAATTAAATTAAGATTATCTTTAGGTCTGGACACCCCAGTGGCTCACACCTATAATCCTAGCTACTCAACAGGCTGAGATCTGAAGATCACGGTTCAAAACCAGACTAGGCAAGAAAGTTTGTGAGACTCTTATGTCTAATAAACTACCAGAAAAGCTGGAAATAGAGCTGTGGCTCAAGTGGTAGAGCACTTGCCTTTGAGCCAAAGAAGCTTAGGGATAGCTCCCAGGCCCTGAGTTCAAGCCTAAGACTGGCATAGAAAAAAGAAGAAAAACAGATCACTTTTAGGAAACTAAGGAACCTGAAACAAGCAAACAAGCGTCATCCCTACTGAAAGTAGGGTTCTGTGATGGTTCTCAATGAATGTCATTTAAGAGAGACCTATGCATGTAGTAATATTCCAGAGGAGGGAAATAAAAAATCACTGGTTTTAAATAGTTCTCCAAAACTGAAAGCCACAGAAGCTTTGAATCCTCAAAACAGCTGTCATTTTTTGGGACCAAACCACCTCTCAGAAATATAGGAATTTTTTTTTGCCCATGTATTGGAGTTCATTTCACTTAGTATTATCTTATATGGTCATAAATGCATAGTTATTGAGCTATTCTGCTCATCTGCTAAGATTATCCTAGATGTATACTAATTATTGCAAATAAGGGAAACCATGGGACCTATGTTTCTTTGGGTCTGG
>NW_012278139.1:0-3195 GCF_000151885.1 Dipodomys ordii
AAGAGTGACCAAGGAAAATGTATAGCACCTATTGTATAGTGCCACTAGGTGGTAAATAGTATCTAACATTTTTTAAGCACTGAAACACTTATTTTTATTTAAATTTTAATCATTTTAAAACCATTGTAAATATATGAAAAAGTATGCAATGTTTTATCAAAAGTTTCTACTTGCTTAACCAAAATCTGTCATATTTTTCCAGTTGAATTTCTTTCCTAAATAAAGAAACATTGATTACAAGTGTATGACCAAATTGGAGTTAGAGATGTATTCAAAATAAATGAATGGATAAAAGATCATGTGCCAGATCACTGATAACATTTTGTTATTTAAAAATTAGCACATGAGGGCCTAGGAAGGTGGCTCAGTGGATAGAGTGCTTGCCTTGCATGCATTAGGCCCTGGGTTCGATTCCTCAGCACCACATAAGCAGAAAAAGCTGGAAGTGGTGCTGTGGCTCAAGTGGTAGAGCACTAGCATTGAGCTGAAGAGCTGAGGGACAGTGCCCAGGCCCAGAGTTCAGGCACCATGACTGGCAAAAAAAAAAAATTAGCACATGAGAATATTAAGTAAATGCATTAGATAACTAAAACAGTGTATACAGCTTGCTCTCTCAAATCAAAATAGAAAACAAATTGAAGTTTACTTTATATTCTCTCAGTATCCAACTTTGATCAACACTGACAGGTTTGCAAGGGAGTGGGAAGGGGTTATGTAAGCCAGAGGCTGATTACAGGTCATTGCCTCAAAAGGGAGAAGAACAAGGGAACTCCAGTGGACAGGAGAAGCAAAGAGGGCACTATGGATTCATGAGACATCTCTCAGAAGCACAATAGTGAATGCTTAGGTCAGAGATCTCTGAGGAGGAGTAGATTCATGTCTTATTTTCCCCTGGTTTGTCTTACCTATGGCTAACAGGTGAGTACAATTTTATATGATGATATAAACCAGGCCTCCTCTAAAAGGCTAAAAATCTGCTTATCTAAAATAACTGATTGCGTTAAAAAATCAATTTTGACACACACAGGTTTGGGGTTTTTTTGTTTTGTTTTGTGCCAGTTCTGAACCTTACACTCAGGACCTGGGTGCTATCTCTGAGTTTTAATGCTCAAGGTTAGCATTCTACTACAGGAGCCACGGCTTCACTTTTGGCTTTTTGGTAGTTAATTGAAGATAAGAATCTCAAGGACTTTCCTCTACAGGCTGGTTCCAAACCTTGGTCCTCAGATCTCAACTTCCTGAGTAGCTAAGATTATAGGTGAGAGCCACTAGCAATCTTGCGATGGCAGGTTTTTAAACTGACAAACTTTATTTGTTTGAAGTAGACAACATAAGGACCAACATATAATAGAAGCTATTGAGCTCATATGTATCAGTTCATTCCCTGGCCTCGTTACAATTTTAATTGTACATTACTGGGATGGGGTTGTAGCTTAAGTGGCAAAGTGTCTGCCTAGCAAATTTGCAGCCCTGAATTCATACCCCAGTGTCTTCCCCTTCTCCAAAAATATGTACATTATTTTTAGTGGCTGATCTGGTAGCCAATGATAAAGCAAAACTCCTACAAAGGCACAAACTAAAATTTTTACTACTTATTTTTATTTGAAAATGCTAAAAAAACAGAGGAGTTGGGTTGGCAATGTGGCTTAGTGGCATAGTGTTTGCCTAGCATGCATGAAGCCCTTGGTTCAATTCTTTAGTACCACATAAACAGGAAGAGTTGGAAGTGGTGCTGTGGCTCCGGTGGTATAGTGCTAGCCTTGAGCAAAAGAAGCTCAGGGACAGTGTCCAGGCCAGGCCCCAGGACTGGCAAAAAAAAAAAAATCAGAGGGCCTGACATCAGTGGCTCAAGCTTGTAATCCTAGCTACTCAGGAAGCTGAGATCTGAAGATCACAGTTCAAAGCCAGCCCAGGCAAGAAAGTCAGTGACACTCTTATCTCCAATGAACCACCATAAAACCAGAAGTGGCATTGTGGCTCAACGTAGTAGAGCACTCACTTTGAGCTGAAGAGTTCAAGGACAACATCCAGGCCCAGAGTTCAAGCCCCACACTGACAAAAGAGAAAAAAGAAAACAAAAACAAAAAACAGAGGGATTACAGTTACATAAGTCAGGCAAAGAATACAAACTAGGATTTTAAAGCCCTTTATATAAATAACAATTGTTGGGGCTGGGAAGGTGGCTCGGTGGTAGAGTGCTTGCCTTACATGCATGAGGACCTGGGTTCGATTCCTCAGTACCACATAAGCAGAAAAGGCTGGAAGTGGCGCTACAGCTCAAGTGGTAGAGCACTAGCCTTGAGCTGAAGAGCTGAGGGACAGCACCCAGGCCCAGAATTCAAGCCCCACGACCAACAGTAAATAAATAAATAAATAAAATTTGTTGCCAGGTGCCAGTGGCTTAGGCCTATAATCTAGCTACTCAGGAGGCTAAGATCTGAGGATTGTGAGTCAAAGTCAGCCTCAGTAGCAAAGTCTGTGAGGCTCATCTCCAGTAAACTACTCAGAAAACACCAGAAGTGCTGCTATGGCTCAAGTGGTAGAGCAAAAGAAGTTCAGTGACATCACCCAGGTCTTGAGTTCAAGCCCCAGGACTGGCAACAACAGCAATAATATTAATAATAACAATCATAATAATAATTGTTGAGCCAGGCACTGGTGACTCATGCCTCTAATCCTAGCTACTCAAGAGACTAAAGTCTGAGGACCGTGGTTTGAAGCCAGCCTGGGCAGAAAAGTCCATGAGACTCTTACCTCCAATTAACCAACAAAAAGCCAGAAGTGTTGCTGCAACTCAAGAGGTAGAAAATACTAAGGGCCCAGGTCTTAAGCTCAAGCCCCAGTATCAGCACACACAAAAAAATAACTTTTCACTTTTTAGTGATTTTTGGTTTTTTCCACTCTGAAAATCACCTAAAAATAAAATTGGGCCTTGAGTTGTAGCTCAGTGGTAGAACACTTTTCGAGTATGTGTGGAGGCCTAGGTTCTATCCACCAGCACCAAGAAAACATGTAGCATCGGGACTGGGAAGGTGGCTCAGTGGTAGAGCGCTTGCCTTGCATGCCTGAGGCCCTGGGTTCGATTCCTCAGCACCATATAAGCAAAAAGAAAAAAGCCGGAAGTGGCGCTGTGGCTCAAGTGGTAGAGCGCTAGCCTTGAGCTGAAGAGCTGAGGGACAGTGCCCAGGCCCAGAG
>NW_012278140.1:0-1952 GCF_000151885.1 Dipodomys ordii
CATTGCCAGCCATGGTTCTGGATATTTGAATGTGCTGAGTAGTAAAGTAATTTTTCTCCCCTGGGTGGATAGGAAACAGTCCATCCTTTTTGTGCCAGAATAGGACATCATTTGCTTCCTGCCTTCCCACTTGGGTTGGAACTTGGAACTCCCACCTTAAACTGGCATTTCCAAGTTGAACTGCTCTGAATCTCAGCCCTTCACACTTGGATTGAAATTATGCTACTGGCTGATTGCAGATTGCAAGTGGTAGAATTTTTCAGCCTCCTACACTCTCTCTCTCTCTCTCTCTCTCTTTCCTTCTCTCCTCTCCATATTCAGTTTGGTATCCATGGATTTAACCAGGATTTAAAGGTATTAGAAAACAAAAATGTTGGGTTAGAGCAGTGGTTCAGCAGTAGAGGGCCTAAGATCAAACCCCAGTACTGAAAATAAAAGGAAAAAAATAAAGCCATTCCAGTGTTTCTGCCCATACCATGTATTTTGGCCATTTATGATTGCCTCTGTATTGAATACATACAAACTTTCCTTCCCACTTCATTCCCTAAATAGTAGACTAACAACTATTTACATAGCACTTACTTTGTGTTAGGTGTTACAGTAACAGACATGATTTAAAGCATACAAGAAGATCAAAGGTTGTACAACTATTAAACCATTTTATTTCAGGCTGTGTGTGGGGGTATGTGCTAGGAATTAAACTCAGTTCCTCCCATATGCCTAGCACATGCTCTATCACTAAATCCACACCCTCAACTTTTTTGTGGGGAGAGAGGGGTCGGTCATGGGGCTTGAACTCTGGGCCTGGGCGCTGTCCCTGCATGCTTCAGCTCAAGGTGAGCTCTCTACCATTTGAGCCACAGTGACACTTCCGGTTTTCTGGTGGTTTATTGGAGATCAGAGTCTCACGGATTTTTCTGCCCGGGCTGGCTTTGAACTGCGATCCTCAGATCTCAGCCTCCTGAGTAGCTAGGATGACAGGTGTGAGCCACCAGCACCCCACAACACTCCCTCAACTTTTATCACAAATGATCTTGAAATATGGATACTAGGTCTAACTGGTGCCATCTTGGCATCTTGGTGGATGATGGGGACTTTCCAAAAATTCTTAGAGGTAAAAATCTACTTTCCCACCCTTACCGCTAGGTGACAAGCTCCTGAACTAGAACCAGGAGCAGGGACTTGGACAATAGGTTACCAGACCTGCCTAACTTGTATGGTGAACTCACCAGCTTGAATTCTCAAGCTTCCTGTGACCCTATTTCAGCCCCTTGACCTCTGCCATTACTTGCACCATGCCTCCTGTCTCCTGTCTCTCTTCAGGTCACCATGGTGTCCCTCTTCAACTGTTAGATTGATCTAGTTTAAGATTGTTTTTCTGCTTTCTTGCTTGCTTGCTTCCTTCCTTCCTTCCTTCTTTCTTTTCTTTTTTCTTTCTTTTTTTTTTTGGTCGATTGTGGGGCTTGAACTCAGGCTGGGTGCTGTCTCTGAGCTCTTCAGCTCAAGGTGAGCACTCTATTACTCGAGCTACAGTGCCACTTCCAGTTTTCTGGTAGTTAATTGGAGATAAGTCTCCCAGACTTTCCTGCCTAGGCTGGCTTTGAATTGTGATTTTCAGATCTCAGCCTCTTGAGTAGCTAGGATTACAGGCGTGAGCCACCAGCATCCAGCTCTGCTTTCTTTACTAACCTTGGGGCTCAGCTTGGAGGCTGCAAGACTGGGGGTGTCAGGGAGGGGGCATGCATGTGCCCACTCACAGTTGTTGGCTTTCAAATAAAGACTCCCAATTCAACCTCTCAAAACGTGACTTCTCTATAACTCATCTCTCTGTATCTCAACTGAAGTTCTGAGAGTTTAGATGACTTGTCCAGGGCCACACAGCCAGCCCTTACCAGTTGCATGACTAGAAGTCATTTTCAATGGATGGGATCATTCACTGATATAAAATCACT
>NW_012278141.1:0-2570 GCF_000151885.1 Dipodomys ordii
ATAATCTTATAAATGCGTTAGAAACACATGCATGAAAGAAAAAAACAATAAAATATATATCTAAGGGTTCATTTTCTTGAACTGACGTTTTCCTCTTCTGTTTTCTGAATGTGTTTTCTTTCTTCTCACTTCCCCTTAACCTGAGGAATCTCAAAGTTTCTGAAGGGCATAGCCATTAGAAAAATAAAGTCAGTTTGATTATGTCTGCCAGGTGATTTTTACTTCACCTTCCTTTTTGACTCAGTATGCAATTCTATCTTGTTATGTATCATTTCTACATGTGTTAGCCAATTGGATTTTCTTTCAGTTTTCTCTGGTAAGTTTTTGTTTGATATTTCTTCTTTATTTTTGAATTTAAGTTTGGATAGTTCTGCTAAACTAGACTAATCTTCATTGTACTTCCCTCTTCAAATTCTCTGATTTGGTTAAATTCTTGGAATACATTTTCTTTCTTTTGACATATTTTCATTCCTAATAGTCTATTTTCTTTACTTTTATAAAAGACTTAACAATTACCAATGTTTTCATACATGGGTCTTTTAAACTATACTTGAACAGTTCTTATTTTTAAAACATATTTTTGCTGGGCACTGGTGACTCATGCCTGTATCCTAGCTACTCAAGAGGCTGAGATCTGAGGATCCTGGCTCAAAGCCAGCAGGGGGGGGGGAGCCAGAACGAAAGTCCATGAGATCCTTATCGCCCATTAACCACCGGAAATGGCTCTATGGCTTAAGTGGTAAAGTGTTCTTGAGCTGAATACACGTAGGCCCAGAGTTCAAGCCCCACGACCCACCAAAAAAGAAAAATAAATAATTTCTAGTGCCCGCAAAAGAGGAAACCTATACTCCAGGAATAGTAAATTAGATCTTCTCATTTATTCTCTCTACATTCTATTTTGTATCTTAATCCTTAAACTATTAATGTAGCATCTTCTTTCACTTCTATTGACTATTTTCTCTCTTGTCCTTAACTCTCATCTGTATTTTATCTGGCTTTCATTTGTGATTCTCCATACACTAAAACCTCAAGAGAGTCTGGAATAAATATCCCAGAACTGGATACAATTCTTCTTTTGCAATGCTGCCCTAGGATAACTGAGTCAATGTGATTTTATTTTTTAATGCAGTTGTGGACTTTTGTTGTAAACTCAGGAGCAGTCCGATGCTGGCTTCATTTTCTTTTTTTCTTTTAGTTTAACTATTAGAAAGCTTTGGATTTTTTTAACTTTATAGAACAATAGAGTTTCATAAAACACACTTTAGTTCCTCTTAGGGCATTTTTTAGATATCTTCACAGCTCTCTTTTACCTCTTATCTATGTTCTTTCAGAGTTTCATCTCTTTCAGAAGCTAGTTATTATATTTTTTGGTAGGCACAAAAAATGGGATATACCAGTGACTATCCCAAGTGTAAATTTTCCTTCTTAGTTAAGCATCTTATGAGAAGACAGAAATTAGGAAACCCTGTTTATATTCTGAGTTGGTATGAAATTAAGTCTCCAAAGTGGTCTCATATAAATAATGCTTGGTTTCTAGACCCACTGAAATCATAAGAGAATTAATAAATAATGTATTCAATCACTAATTCTAGGTAGTAGGTTTTACAGCACAGTTTGGGAAATTCAGTAGATCTTAAAATTAATCATCCATATCACCTATCCCTGTCCCAACCTTCTATGTGTCACCTTTACATACTTAAAGACTTGCAAAAAATTATTGGGGAGTGTGACTTTGTTACTATAATGGAATCCATGAAATTTAAATTTAAGATTTTAGTAAGTAATGCTAAGAAAAATAAAATAAATACATGACAGATAAGCCCTACTTAGAAATTTGGCTGGATTTCCTTTCCCATGTTGGATGGCATCTCCTTCCCCTAATTCACATAAGGGTAAGGGCAGTGTAGGAATCATCTTTGCTAGGAAGGGCTTTTCATATTCTAGAATTTAGTTCATTTGGTCTCAAGACACACCTTACACAGCAGTTGCAAATAGAGAAAGTAGTTTGTTTTGTTTCAGTATTTTTATAGTAGTCTTCCAGTATATACAGTAAGGACAAAATATAATTGATTCTTTAATTCTTTATTGGGACAACTGATTTTTATCTACTTTTCAATATTATTCTGGTTTAATATTTTGGTCCATAAGACAGTTTAACTGGCTTCAGATTAGTTCTGTACAGCACAACTTCCATAGAACGACATCCCAACTTGATAGTAACTCTGACTTTCAAGAATGTTAGTATCAATTGTACATTCAAGGCCACTGAGTAGATCTATGGTTTATTAGGTCACTAGAAGCTTTATGTTGCTCAAATTTCCATTTATTACACAAACACTGTTGGCCTCATGTTGGTAAAACAGATGATGCAACACATCTCAGTATCAATTTAAGCCTTGTATCTGGTCGTTTTTGTCTAAATTCCCTTTCTCCAGTGTGGTTTTATCTGGGAAAGTGGAAATGAGTCTGTGAAGGATTGGTAAAATTCTCGTGGTACGTATTTATCATGTTATGTTTCTTTCTACCTAAAGTCTGGGCAAAGAAGAAATATAGAGGGATGGAAGAAGAAG
>NW_012278142.1:0-5893 GCF_000151885.1 Dipodomys ordii
CCCAGGCCCAGAGTTCAGGCCCCACGACTGGACCCAAAAAAAAAAGTGTTATAAGCTGAATTATATTATTTCTTATCCCTCCAAAATTCGTATGTTAAAGTCTTAACTGGCAATTCCTGAGAAATGTGACATTAATAGGAGATGGAGTTTTTATAAAGATAATCAAGCCAAAATAAAGTCACTAGAGTGAACCTTCTGTAAAATGACAGTGCCCTTATGAACAGAAAATTTGATCACAAAGACACACAGAGAAGAAAAAGATAACACGCAGAGATCACAAGCTTATCTATCTATAAGCCAAGGAGAAGCCTAGAACTTTGAATCCTCTTGGAGCCTTGGAAAAATCACCCTTGTGGACAAGAATACATTACATGGATTTCAGACTCGCAGCTGCCAGCACCGTAAGTCAATAAGGTTTTGTTGTGGTACTTTCTTATGGTAACCCAAACAATCTAGTGCAGAGCCTGGGAGTATTTAATAGCTCTCCTCTTTAGCTTTCTGCAGTTGCTTTAGTTTGCATACTAAAATACCCTTTGTTATTCCCTCCTTCTTCCCTTCTTCTGATGATGCAATAACTCCATTAGAAACAGCCCTCAGTGTTCGGGGTCTGGCACACAAGATCGAAACTTGGATTTTTGACGTTACGAGTCTGGATTGACCTGTCAGAAAGAGACTCATGACAATTGTTAGTTATTCTTTGATGAGACTTCCTTATGCAGTAGCATTGGCTAGAAAAACAGGCGCTGATATTTTCTACTTAACAGATGAATGAATTGTGTGACATGGGAGTCTAAGGCAGGAGAATTAGAAGTCTAAGGCCAGCCTAGACATCTTTGTTTCTTAAAGAAAGGAAAAGAAGAAGGAATTGTGAAAACAAGAGATTAATTTTCTCACAATTAAACACTAATCTGAGATTTGAACTCAAGTAGTCTCACTGCATTGTATTCATAGAAGACAAATGAGGAAGTCATTTGGATAGAATGTCTGCAAAAAATGAAATTCCCAATAGAGTGGAATTATTAAGTATGTTATGATTTGCCAATGAAATGAAATATCTATGATAGCATATCAATGATCGAAATAAAATATAAATGTAACAATATAACAATGAAGCAATTACTATAAATATATGTAAAATATATAAAATCCTCATATAAATGTTGAAAATATGATAATGTTTAGCAGCTGTTTGCATAAACTCAATAAAAATTAGAAATGATCATTTCTATGCTTATTGTGTTTAATGACTAGGTAAAGAGTAGTTTAATTTTTTGTTTTTATTGTAAAAATAGTGTACAGAGGGGTTACAGTTACGTGAGTAAGGTAGTGAGTACATTTCCTATTGAACATTGTTATCTCCTCTTTTGTTTTTCCCCTACCATCCCTTCCCTCCCCAACTCCCCAACTCCCCTGCCAAGTTGTAAAGTTCATTTTCTACATAGTGTCTGTACATCTCATTGTTACAATGGGTCAACCTGTATCCTTGTTTCAGCATTTTTTATTTCCCTTTGCCTCCCCAAATTAGAAAAATGTATATATGAGATGCAGAGCACCAACATCAAATACAGTGAAAACAGGGGTTATCCCATGGGGGAAGAACATACAAGATTGTAATGATGCTATACTGCCTTTAATATCCAAAAATTAAGGCATTGTAAAGTAACAAAATCTCCAAAATGAATCCTCTCTTTTTTCTAGCATTAAAGATAAAGGAGTCTGTTTTGTTTTCTTTTCCTTCTAGGACAATTTCCAGAGGGGATGTGGCCTCTCAACCTGGCTTTTGTCTGTGTTAGACTCCATGGTTTTCAGAAGCAAAAATCAATCTAATCACTGCTCAACTAACTGATAGATGTCTCATTGTCTGAACCAGAGATCATCTATACATGAGTGTCTTAGATTCCATATGGGAGGAAAAACAAAAACACCTATCTCTCTGAGTTTAATTCACTTAACTTGATGATATCTGGGTCCATTACTTGTTTGTAAATAGTATTATTTTATTATTCTAAAGATGGTGAATGGTGAGGGGGAGGGGTTACAGTTACATAAGTAAGGTATTGAGTACATTTCTTCTTTTTTTTTTTGGTCGGTCATGGGGTTTGAACTCTGGGCTTGGGTGCTGTCCCTGTGCTCTTCAGCTCAAGGCGAGCACTCTATCACTTGAGCCACAGCACCACTTCTGGTTTTCTGGTGTAACATTAATTGGAGATAAGAGTCTCAGAGACTCTTCTGTCTGGGCTGGCTTTGAACTGTGATCTTCAGATCTCAGCCTCCTGAGTAGCTAGGATTACAGGCATGAGCCACTGGCACCCAGCCTACATTTCTATTTAAACACTGTTACCCCCTCCCTCATTTTCTCTTGCTACCACTCCCCACTCTCTTCCTCTCCAAGTTATGAAGTTCATTTCCAACAGTGTCTAGTGAGTATCATTACTTCATAAGTTAATCCTTTGTCCTGCTGCTTCTGTGATTCCCTTTATTTTTCACTGATCAGATAAGCTTATATATAAAACAAAGGGTACAGAAAACTAAAACAGAAATGAAAACAGAAGTAGCTGCATACAGGACATACTATGGATTTTTAAAGAACATTGTGTACATATACCACACTTGGTTTTAATCTAGTCATATACTAATGGACACTGAGGCTGGTTCTATGACTGGCTGTTATAAATAAGAATTTTCCAATATATAACTAAGGAAGAAAGTATAGCTGGATCATATGGTTTTTCTACATTTAAGGGGGTTTGTGCCTGTTTTGCTTAATTCCTAGTTTTTATTAGCAATTATTAGTTTTACACTGAGGATTCTACATATGAACACAGTGAACCTCATCCCCTCCATCACTCTGCGGTTAGTGTTTTTGAGAGCAGCCTCCATACTGATTTCTGTAGAGTATTGACTCCCACCAATCATATAAGGGGTTCACTTCCCACCCTCCGCCATTTGTTGTTTATTTATTTCCTTGATCAGTGTCATTCTGACTGGGGAGAAATGAGTCTTAGTGTGGTTTGGGATTTGCATTTTCTTGATGGCTGGTGTGGAAATTTTTATTGTATTTATTGGTAATTTGTGTTTGTTGTAATTTGTATTTGGTAAAGTATGTGTTCAGTTCATTTTCCAAGTTATTAATTAGCTTAGTTGCTTTTTGGTGGTTAATTTTTTACTCTCTAATTTTAAGCTATATCATACAAACACATTATTGGACTCCTCATAGAATTATATATTTTCTAAGCTAAATTTGTTCATTAAACCATCAACTGGCATTGAAGAACCTTAGACGTAACAAAGTAATAAACTCATTCTTGTACTATATGTGCAGATGTTGCAAAAACAAGTGTTCACCACTTCATTACACTTGAGAAGGACAATTTTCTCAGGTTAAAAACTACTATTTTCTTTGTTGCTATGTATGTCCCTCCCCCACAGTATAACCCCTGCTTTCACTGTATTTGATGTCGGTATAATTTGTGGAGGGGGAGGGGAAAAACAAATCGTTTAAATAGGGATACAGGTGGACCCATTGCAACAATGAGATGTACAATCGTTATGTCGAAAATGAACTTTACAACTTTGGTGGGGGGACAGGGGGAGGCGGGGAGGATTGGGTGGGGGCGGGGGGAGGATGGGAAGGGATAGGAAGGGGAAACAAAGGAGGAGGCTACAATGCTTGATAAGAAATATACTCATTATCTTGCCCATGTAATTGTAACCCCTCTGTACAGTATTTTCACAATAAAAAAATACTATTTTTCTAAATGGCAAGCTTGTTTTTAGCCGATGGATGCTATAACATATGCTAGCAGTTTATAAATTACATGTCATCTATACTCTTCTGTTTTACTATCAAGGTTTTAGTCAAATACACAATGTTCATCTTTTAAACATCCAGATGTGTATATGGTATGCTGTACTGGTACTAGTTTTCTGTGTTTTTTGTTTGTTTGTTTTTGTTTTGGTCGTGGAACCTGAACTCTGGGGCTGGGTGCTGTCCCTCAGCTTTCAGCTCAAAGCTAGCACTCTACCACCTGAGCCACAGTGCCACTTCTGGCTTTTTCTGATTATGTGGTATTGAGGAATTGAACCCAAGTCCTCATGCATGCAAGGCAAGCACGCTACCACTGAGCCACCTTCCCAGCCCTAGTTTTCTGTGTTTTAAAAAATCATTTTACATATTCTTTCAAAGTCTTCTACAACATGGAGAGTTAAAGGGAAATGAAAGAACTAATTTTAAAAAAGAAGAAAAGAAAGGAAGAAAAGAGGTGGAAAGGAGGTAAGAGAAGAGGGTAAGGAAGGAAGAAAGTGAATTTTTGGCTGGAATTTATCACTATGATTTCATATCAACAGAATGTGGAAGAGAGTTTTATTGTTATGTTTTTCCCAGAACAATTTACAATAATTCAAAGGAGTTGACTTAAGGAAACCATAGCAAAAGAAAGAATCATTTCAGTACTTTTTTCTTTTGTCGGTCTTGGGGCTTGAAGTCTGGGCTTGGACGCTGTCCCTGCACTCTGTAGCTCCACGCGAGTGCTCTACCGCTTGAGCCACAGCACCACTTCTGGTTTTCTAGTGGTTCATTGGAGATAAGAGTCTCACAGACTTTCCTGCCCGGGCTGGCTTTGAACCATGATCCTCAGATCTCAGCCTCCTGAGTAGCTAGGATTACAGACGTGAGCCACCGGCACCTGGCCCAGTACTTGTTTTTATAAAGAACAGGCAGAATCCAAGTCCCAGATACACCAACAGCTCTGACCAGATCCATGGTGAGTGGGTAAAAGTAATTGCCTAACACAGGCTGTTTCTTACAGAATACACCAACTGCATTGGGTGTAAGGGGACAAGGCATAGAAGAGCAATATTTTTTTCCTGTGTTTCTTCGCAATTCTCCAAGTTTGGGTTACACATTGCATCTTTACACACCCTATTTACAGACTTCCAAGTTCTGAAAAGTGAGGATACAGCTAATCATCAAAATAAAGGAGTGTGGCTCTGCCCACCACCATAAGGTTGATCACCTGGTTAATCATAGGTACTTTGTTTATGGGCACTAACAAATTTACATAGAGCTTCTCTGAATCTTCCCTGTTTGTACTTAAGAAGACTTCTTCTGTTTTCCTCTTCTTTGTCTTCACAGGATTTCCTTCATCTGTGTTTTGCTCCATTCAATATTGGAGTCTGGTGCCCTGACTTACAGGCAACATTTGACCCATTCCTTTTGGTAAATACTAGTGTGTGCTCTCTTGACTCTGACTAGAATGAGATTTTTTTCTCTCAGGTGCTAGCTGAGTCACTAAAGGGCGCAGTGGACAGCCTGTGGGCAGCAACTCTGTGGTCAACTGAGGTCAGCTGAAAAAACAGAACCATTTTCCAAGTGAGCAAATTCAGGAGGACTAGCAAAGTAAGCAATAAGTTCATTCAGGGTTAAAGACACAAGGTGCATTTCAGATTTTGGGAAAATTTCTATTTCATAAACAAGATGGTATATATGGAAGATTCCTTTATTTAGCAGTGGGGAGGTGGCTTACCAGATCTGGACAGGAATTATAGATTGTGTTGACGCCTTCTCTTTTACTCTGTCTTCAGGTTTTCCACCAGTTACATGGGAAGTCTATTTCTGCTCTCCCTGTAATAAATAGAGTGATATTGGGTGAATGAATGTGTTAAGTACTGAGAATTGGGATGTCTTGATTTAGCTATTGATCTTTAAATATCTGCTACTTCAAAACCAAAATCTGGATACATTTGGACTTCCCATTTTATCTTTCTTAAAGATCACTGAAATAAAAGACAACTTTTAAATAAAAGAAGGAAATCTGGGCCTGGGAAGGTGGCTCAGTGGTAGAGTGATTGCCTTGCATGCATGAGGCCCTGGGTTCGATTCCTCAGCACCACA
>NW_012278143.1:0-2502 GCF_000151885.1 Dipodomys ordii
TTTTTCCTTTTTGCTTATGTGGTGCTGAGGAATCGAACCCAGGGCCTCATGCATGCAAGGCAAGTGCTCTACCACTGAGCCACCTTCCCAGCCCCAGCCTTTGATATTTTAACACATCAACCTGTTCTTTCCCTACACAAATGTCCTGAGTGTTAGGTTTCTCCACATGTAGATCTGCTGCATTCAAATATATCTCACTTCCAAAAATGTGGTAAGCCTAGAACACAGCAAATTGTCCATGCTCCCATCCACCAGTTCTCAGACTTCATTTTCCACAGATTGCTGTGCCATGAATATTAGAAGCCATAGAAATAGTGCCCTCTGGTGTCCAGAGCATGACACATTTGAATTTTAGAGAAATATTTTATGTAAACTTAAAACTATGGGGCATTTTCGTTTTTGTTTGCTTTTTGTTCTCATTTTACTAAGTCTTTTAAAGATGAAAATGGAGAAATTATGAAAAATTCTAAACTTGAGGAACTGCACCTAGAGAAAAATGGCCAAGTGCTTAGAAGGACCAGTGAGATAGGAGGAAGGAAAGAGATCAGAGACTGTGAATCCCAACAAATTTTATTATCTCACATATTTTCTTCCATCCCATTATGTCACTTTCAACTTGTGTGGTTTTATAAACAATTACGAGAAAGAAGTGGAGAAGAGCAAATTCACTTTTGCTTCTCCTGGAGCTGGAACATCTGTCTTTTCCTGTGTTTCTAGATCTTAGGCCCACAGACTCCAGCACACACATCAGATTTATCCTTCCTTCATATACCCCATCATTCTTGGAATTTTGTCCTTGGATTAAATAATATTCACTTTTCTGGTCCTTTGGAGTTTGGAGATTGCATATTGTTGAAATTTTTGGCTTACATAATCAAGTGAACCAATTTTAATAATAAATCCTACTTTATATATCTAATCTAATAGATGTTGTCTCTTTGAAGAATCCTAAAGAATTCATTTTTGAAAAGTATCAATATATCCCTTGCTCATAGTCCTCGTCCATTAATTAAATGTTGTCTTAAATTCTTTGGTATAAATGTCTTTGGTATAAAGTTGTAGCAACCAATGCTTTGTCAATTGCTTTGATGTGATGTTATTTGCTGAGGTAAACAAACCCTCAGAGAGAGAAAGAGACAGACAGAGACAAAGAAGAAACCATTGGGATGGGAGATGTAGTGTCAAAGCAGAGTTATGATTATTCTAGCTGGAAAAAAATCTCAAGGAAAAGATGCTTAAAAATTGCTCACCTGTTTGGCACCCGTGGCTCATGCCTGTAATCCTATCTACTCAGGAGGCTGAGATTTGAGGATTTCAGTTCAAAGCCAGCCCGGGCAGGAATGTCCATAATACCCCTCTCCAATTAATCACAGAAAGACCTGAAAGTGGCACTGTGGCTCAATTGGTAGAGTTCTAGCCTTGAGCACAAAGAGGCTCAGGGACAGCGCCCAGGCCCTGAGTTCAAATCCCAGGACCGGCAAAAAAAATCTCAAAAAATGGACAAAAATCTCAATAAAACACCTTGATTTATTTATTTAGCACTAGTACTGGGGCTTGAACTCATGAGGGGCATCATATTTTTCTCACTTGGATTTTTCACTCAAGGAAGGTGCTCAGCCACTTGAGCCACACCTCTACTTCCAGCTTTGTGCTGATAAGTTGGGAGATAAGAGTCTAAAAGATTTTCCTACCTAGGCTGGCTTCAAATAGAGATCTCAGATCTCAGTCTTCTGAGTAGCTAGGATTATAGGTGTGAGCCACCAATGCCCAGCAACTTAATTTATTTTAAACTATCATTTCTTGTTTTGTTTTGTTTTTCCTCTAGGATAGATTTAGACTTGTGGGGCCTGAGTAAACAGAATGTTAAGCTGCTATGTGGAATTCCTCCTACAAGTCGCTTTATGATAGCGATGTCAGCAAAAATTGATTTGATTTTTAAAGCAAACTACAGCCATTAAATTTGTGCAGACTAGGTTTGGCTTTATGTGACAGAAAAATCACATAAGATAGCTCCAATAACAGCAGCCCACTGCGCTCATAGAAATGAGGCTCCATGGTGACAGTCCTGAATGGATATTGAGCCCTCCTGTGGCAGGGACCAGGCACCTTCTGTTCTCATCCTCAGCATGTGTTTTCCAATTCATGCCCAAGAGGTTGTTGGAGCTCTAGTCATCATTGTACATTGCAGAGAGTAGAAAAGAAGAACAAATACCAGTAAACTTAAGGACATTTTCTGGATTTTGCTCAGAAACATGGGGGAATCTGGACATGGACCATCCACTTTAGGATAAAAATTAGGTGACCAAAATCTACCCAGGATAGTGTCCTAGCGGGTAACATCAAAACCATGCACTTCCATTAGGGACAAACCCTTCTGATCGCAGTAGAAATGCCATGCATTTTCCTGGATTCCATTCTTACCCTGAACTCTTCTTTTCCTTCCTTCCTTCCTTCCTTCCTTCCTTCCTTCCTTCCTTCCTTCCTTCCTTCCTTCCTTCCTTC
>NW_012278144.1:0-947 GCF_000151885.1 Dipodomys ordii
TGTGTGTGTGTGTGTGTGTGTGTGTGTGTGTGTGTGTTAATCTGTGAATTGTTGGGCCCATTCCAAAAAAGCCACATTTGTTCATCTTGGCATCAAAACAAGGTTTTCCAAATCTGGGGGAAAACGGCTAAAGAAGCACCACGTTTTAAATCTGTAAGGCAAAGGAGTAGAGGAGTAGCATATTTTGTGGAGTTTATTTAGGAACTAAAATGTAGTGGGACAATGACGGCTTATGCCAGTAATCATAGCTGAGATCTAAGGATTGCAGTTCAAAGCCAGACTGGGCAGAAAAGTCCCTGAGACTCTACTCCAATTAAAATCTACAAGTGGCACTGTGGCTCAAGTAGTAAAGTATCAGCCTTGGGCAAAAAAGCTCAGGGACAGTGCCTAGGCCCTGAGCTCAAGCCCCAGGAACCCCCCCCCACACACCCTGCTACACACAATATAAATGAGGGAACAAGTTTGGGTTGAATAAGTCTTTCCCCTGCCACTGTGAAAGGTGAGGCTCTTCGGTTTGCATATGGAGACTTCCAGAACATTCCCACTCCCCATCAGTGTCCTTGGGGCTGCCCTATCATGGGGGTGATGAGGTCAGAAGGTGAAAGGGTCATGGGGTTCATGGGGTCATGAGGCAATAGGGTTGGGGGCAAAGGAGTCCTGGGGTCAGGGGGCAGTGGCGTCATGGAGACTACAGTGGACATCTCTATGCACTGTCCAGGGGGCCACTGCGGCATGGTCCTCCCAAGAAGCAGAGGCTTTGAGCCCAGGCCAGGTGGTTCTGGAGGAGGCCGCTTCCCTTTCGCTCCTGGTGTCTGCTCTGCCAGGATGCCAGGCAGGTCCTCAGAGGCCCGGGACCGGGCAGCCTGCTGTGTGCAACGCCACGGGCCTGCGGACCGACCCAGGACAGGCTCCTCTGGCTGCCTGCCCCAGCCACGCCGCGGGTCCCG
>NW_012278145.1:0-3694 GCF_000151885.1 Dipodomys ordii
GGGGGGGGTCTGGTCGTGGGGCCTAAGCGCTGTCCCTCAGCTCTTCAGCTCAAGGCTAGCGCTCTACCACTTGAGCCACAGCGCCACTTCCGGTTTTTTTCTTTTTGCTTATGGGGTGCTGAGGAATCGAACCCAGGGCCTTAGGCATGCAAGGCAAGCGCTCTACCACTGAGCCACCTTCCCAGCCCCTGTGAAACTCTTATCTCCAATAAACCACTAGAAAACCAGAAGTGGTGCTGTGGCTCAAGCAGTAGAGCACTCCCCTTGAGCTGAAGAGCGTAAGGACAGTGCCCAAGCCCAGAGTTCAAGCCCCATGACCGAAAAAATAAAATAAAATAAAGGCTATATATGAAAAACCTATAGCCACCATTATACTTAATGGTGCAAAATTAAAATCCATTTTCTTTCAAATCAGAGCAGGATATCCACTCTATCAACACCTCTTCAATACAGTACTGGAATTCCTAGCTGGAGCAATAAGGCAAGACAGAAACACAAAGGAGACCCAAATAAGGAAAGATATAAAACTCTCCCTCTTTGCAGACAACATGATCCTGTATTTAAAGAACCCCATAGATTCCTCTCTCAAGTTATTTGAGCTCATCTGAAACTTTGTCAAAGTAGCAGAATATAAAATTAACCCACAAAAAAACAATAGCTTTTCTGTATGCCAACAATGAAAAGAGCAAAGCTGAAATCAGGAAAGCAATTCCTTTTGTAGCAGCCTGAAAATAAAATACCTAGGAATTAACTTAACCAAAGATGTGAAGGACCTCTGTGATGAAAACTTTAAAAACCTGAAAAAAGAAATTAAAGCAGATTTAAGGAAGTGGAAAAACCTCTCATGCTCCTGGATTTTAAGGATTAATAAGTGAAAATGACAATACTACCCAAAGCTATCTACAAACTCAATGCAATACCCATCAAAATCTCAACAACATTCTTGAATATGTATAAAGGAAGCAATCCAAAATTCATATGGGTAATAGAAGACACCAAAAAACAATCCTTAGCAGGAAGAAAAGTGCTGGAGGAGTATCAATAAGAAGCTTCAAGCTCTATTACAAAGCTGTAGTAATAAAAGCAGCTTGCTACTGGCACAAGAATAGGCCTGAGGACCAATGGAATAGAAGACCTAGAAATGAGCCCACAGACCTACAGCCACCTAATATTTGATAAGGTAGCCAAAAGCACAGGATGTAAGACAGCCTCTTCCAACAAATGATGCTAGCAGAATTGGCTATACACGTGCAGAAAAGTTAGATTCTTACATATCACCCAGCACCAGAATCAACTCTAAATAGATCAAAGATGTCAATTTAAGTCCAGATGCCCTGAAAATATTACAGGAAGGGATAGGGGAAACTCTAAGGCTCCAAGGCACAGGTTGAAACTTCCTAAGTAAAGACCCAGAATCACAACAAATCAAATAAAGACTGGATGAAAGGGATTGCATCAAACTGAAGAGTTTCTGCATCGCAAAGTACATAGCTAGCAAGGTAAATAGAAAGCCCATAGAATGGGAGATCTTTACTAGCTATGCATGAGACAAGGACTTCATGTCTAAAATACACTCAGATCTCAAAAAATTAAACTTCCCAAAAACAAATCTTCAAAGAAATAACCCAATTAATAAATGAGCTAAAGACTTAAAGACAGTTCTCTGAAGAAATAAGAATGGCTAATAGACACATGAAGAGATGTTCAACATCTCTGACCATAAAAGAAATGCAAATCAAAACAACATTAAAATTCCATCTCACTCCAGTTAGAATGGCCGTTATCAAGAAAACTAACAGTAACAGATGCTGGAGGGGATGTGGCCAAAAGGGAACACTAGGGAATGTAAACTTGTTCAACCACTCTGGAAAGCAGTATGGAAGTTCCTCAAAAGACTCAACACAGAGCTTCCCTATTATCCAGCAATCCCACCCCTGGGAATCTATCTAACTGACCACAAGCCAGACTACATATACTAAAGCCACTATTTATCACAGCCAAGATAGGGAATCAACCCAAGTACCCCTCTGTGAACAAATGGATATGTGGTGCATATACACAACAGAATTCTAGGCTTCCATCAGAAAGACTTCTATCATAAGGAAAGACTTGGAAAAAAATTATATTAAGCCAGACCAAAAGAAACAAAGGCTGCATCATTTCCCTCATTTGTAATCATTAGAATGTGCCTTTAACTCTACGAGTAAACACAATAGATGGCAAAAGACAATTAAATCTGGACATGATTAACTGAATAGCACTCTAAACATTTACACATTGAGAACCAAGGAGGATATTCTTAGGAGAGGATCACAAGGGCTCAACTGCTATTTGTATATGATCATAAAAAATGATGCTGATCAAAATGCACTACAAGAAATAGAAAGGAGAGGTTTTTTTATTGTTCTGTTTGCAGTTTTTTGTTTTTCCATTCTTTCCTTTTTTCTTTGGTTTATTCCCTTCTATGACAAATTTTTTTTATTTTTGTATCCTATGTCTTGTATATAAGTTTATCTGATTTGGGGAGTGGAAAGGAAAGCACAAAACGGTGGAACAAAGGTAAACTGAACTATACAACTTGCAGGAGAGGAAAGTCCTGAAGGAAAAATTGGGAGAGTGCAGGAGGGGGTAACACTGTTCAAAAGGACATTACCTGACTTATGTAACTGTCACCTCTCTATATCACCTTTACAATAATTTTGTTTAATTTGTAAATGTGAAAAAAATACACTTGATAATAGAGGCTCTTTAGCATAAAACAACCATCAGGATTAATAGAGACTAACTGAATTTTTCTTAAAATTTCTCATTGTGGGTCTTTTTTTTTGCCATCAATTAGAAAACTGCTTCACAACCCTCAAAATGGGCTGGGAATGTGACTTAGTGGTAGAGTTCTTGCCTACCATGCATGAAGTCCTGGGCTTGATTCCTCAGTACCACATACACAGAAAAATCTAGAAATGGTGCTGTAGCTCAAGTGGTAGAGTGCTAGCCTTGAGCAAAAAAAAGCCCAGGGACAGTGCCAAGGGCCTGAGGTCACGCCCCAGGACTGGCAAAAAAAAAAAAAAAGAAAGAAAAACCTCAATGCCACTGAAATTGCTATGCAACTCTTTTACAGTAGCAAAGTTGTTTTGCTGTAAATTATTTTTCTGATATAATCGTCTCACAAAATACAGCACGTTTTTACCAGAAATCAGTATTGAGAACATTTGAAAAAGTACTTTATAAAATTTGTAAAAAATGCAAAATTCAGCTGTTCAAGGTAACCAATTTTTTTAACGTGCTACTTTATCCAAAATGTGCGATTTGTAATATTCTTTTAACTGGAGAGAAAAACTGCAGAATCAATTTTCACCGTACTGCATTATTTTATGCGTAGGCAACATACTTAACGGTAAAACTCCTCAAACTTTTATAAACGTGTTATTTATACGTAACATGAATGCATTATTTAGTGTTCCTTAGAAACGCTACGTGGATTACGGTATAAACGAAAACGTCAGTAACGGTATCCACGACTAAAATCGACCAGGCCAAAAAGAGAAGGCTCGAACGCACACGTCCTCGATTAGGAGGACGGTTCCCAGCCCCTTTGTGGGGTCGGTGGAACGAAGAGGCCGCGGAGCAGCCGTTCGAGGGTCCGGGAGGGGTCGGCCTAGAGGTTGAAGTTGCCTAGGAAACGCGCTGGGCGAGC
>NW_012278146.1:0-1716 GCF_000151885.1 Dipodomys ordii
GTGGGCCTGAACTCTGGGCCTGGGCGCTGTCCCTCAGCTCTTCAGCTCAAGGCTAGTGCTCTACCACTTGAGCCACAGCGCCACTTCCGGCTTTTTTCCTTTTTGCTTATGTGGTGCTGGGGAATCAAACCCAGGGCCTCATGCATATAAGGCAAGCGCTCTACCACTGAGCCACCTTCCCAGCCCTGAAACACTATCTGGAATTCTTGGTTTGGTAAATTTGTGACAACTCCAATCTGTACCAAAGAGAAACTCCACACATTCTGTCACATTCTGGGTCTGCCTGAGGGGCTCAGAACTACTAAGGGCAAAATTCCTGCCATAAATATAGTAACTGTTCTTTTTAGAGGCAATACCACTAAATATCCAGCCTGAATATCCCCTCTTAGAGTAGCAAACTTCTTCCCTTCTATACTATTTTTATAAAAGGGTTTAAAAAGTTTTTCATACATTGTGGTGAGTTGTTAATGAAATAATATAAATTAATGTACTTGCCACAGACCCTAGTATACAACAAATGCTCTATGAATAATATTCTAGTCACTTTTTAAATTTTAACAATGTCAATAGCAAATTATATGCCTTCATGAAAAGTAACGAGATAGTATCATTACCCAACATCACATGAAACTTGGAAAATTATAGAATTCTGATGTCAAATGCTAAACATCAACTAGACAGACAGAATTAAGCTTGAAATCTGTCCTATGCTTGCAATTTATTCTCTTAAGTTTTATTATGGAATAAGAAATTTAAATTTTTTATCAAGAATTATCTTGTATCTTTTTTGGATATAAGCGGAAATGATTTTTGCTGACTTTAGAAATGATTCCTGAACAAAAATGGGGTTCTTAATCCAGTGCCTGTGGTTCACACCTGTAATCTTAGCTACTCAGGAGGCTGAGATTTGAGGATAATGGCTCCAAGGCAGATTGGGCATGAAAGTCCATGAAACTCTTATTTCTAACCACCAAAAAGTAGGCAGTGGAGCTGTGGCTCAAGTTGTAGAGCACTAGCTTTGAGCAAAATACTTCAGGAATAGCTCCTAGGCTGGGCCCAGAATGGGCCAGGAAAAAAAAAGAGGTTTTTATCATTACCCTACAAGTTAATTAGAACAAAATTTATAAAAAGACTTGTTAGAAAAATGTGAGGACAATTTTGATTATAAGCACTTTTTCCTCTCGTAAGATATATATATATATATATATATATATATATATATTTGGGTTATCAGAGTAGAAAAACTAAGAGAAAAAGGAAGGAAGATATTAGACAAAGAGAAACTGAATGTGGCCCAGTGGTAGAGTGCCTTGCATGCATGAGGCCCTGGGTTCAATTCCTCAGCATCACATAAGCAGAAAAATCCGGAAGTGGCACTGTAGCTCAAGTGGTAGAGTGCTAGCCTTGAACTGAAGAGTTGAGGGATAGTGCCCAGGCCCAGAGTTCAGGCCCCACAACTGGCAAAAAAAAAAAAAAAAGAAAGAAAGGAAGAAAGAAAAGCACATCTGTAGTCCTAGCCACTTGAGAGGCTAAGGTAGGAGGATAGCTTAAAGCCCTAAGTTTCAGACTAGTCTGGGAACACAGGGACATCTCATGACAAAAAAAAAAAAAAAAAAAAAAAAAAGAAAAGAACAAAGGGACTGGTTCCAATGCAGCTGTGACTGGAATGATGAGTTAAACTAAAGTTGGGTTTTCTGGAAGAACTGACAATTCTTC
>NW_012278147.1:0-2556 GCF_000151885.1 Dipodomys ordii
CCTCAGCTCTTCAGCTCAAGGCTAGCACTCTACCACTTGAGCCACAGAGCCACTTCCAGCTTTTTTCTTTTTGCTTATGTGGTGCTGAGGAATTGAACCCGGGGCCTCAGGCATGCAAGGCAAGTGCTCTACCACTGAGCCACCTTCCCAGCCCCATTTTAGAATTTTTGTGTCATTGAAGGGATCAGGAAGTTTTGCTTGCTTGCTTCCTTCTTTCCTCCCAGAGGTGGATATTGAGGCAAGATTTTGCTTAGATGGTATCAAACACATGGTCCTCTTGCCAACATGCTAGGTTTATATTAAAATATTTTATTTTGATCGTATGGGCTTTTTTTTCTCAAGTAAGGTCCTAATTTCTGAAATAGCTTTGAACCTGAGTAGCTAGGATTATAGGTTCTAACCACTAGTGCCAGCCTGTATGGATTTTTATTGCAAACACATTAGGTTTAGTTTTGAGTGTATTTTTTTCTTTTTTTTTATTTCATTTTTTATTGTGAAAATACCATACAGAGGGGTTACAATTACATGGGCAAGGTAATGAGTACATTTCTTATCAAGCATTGTTGCCTCCTCCTTTGTTTCCCCTTCCCATCCCATCCCTTCCCATCCCCCCCCTCCAGAGTTGTAAAGTTCATTTTTTGACTTGTACATCTCATTGTTGCAATGGGTCCTCCTGTATTCCTATTTAAATGATTTGTTTTTTTCCCTTCTCCTCCACAAATTACACCAACATCAAATACAGTGAAAGCAGGGGTTATACTGTAGGGGAGGGACATACAAAGCAACAAAGAAATCATCTTATAAATATGTTAGAAACAAAACCCAGATGCCCCTCAGTAGATGAGTGGATCAAGAAAATGTGGTATATATACACAATGGAATTCTATGCCTCCATCAGAAAAAATGACATTGCTCCATTTGTTAGGAAGTGGAAAGACTTGGAAAAAAATCATATTAAATGAAGTAAGCCAGGCCCAAAGAAGCATAGGTCCCATGGTTTCCCTTATTTGCAATAACTAATATATGTCTGAGACAAGCAGAAACGGTCAGATAAGTTGATGTTAGGCAAAATGAACCCCAAGATAAGGACTCAAATGTTTTTTCATTTTTTTCATTTAAAAAAATTGTTATTATAAAGGTGATGTACAGAGGGTTACCATTTCATAAATAAGGTAATGAATACATTTCTTTTTGCCACCCTTTTCTTTCTTTTTGCCTAGTTTTTCTCTCCTATCCCAGCTCGCAAGTTGTATAGTTCAATTTCAACGTAGTGTCTACTGAGAACCACTGCTGCATTTGTTCACACTTTGTCCTCCATTGCTATGCCTCCCTTCCACCTCCAAATTGAGTGCATTATTTACCTTCTTTCCCTCTGATGTCCAGGCTCTCTTATGTCATATAACTGGATAACAGCCATTTCCCAGCTCAGTACTGATTCTGCGTCTGGGACCTGGACACAGAGTGGAATCAGAAAGATCTTAAAGGAAATAGCTACTTCCACTGCTGATTTTCTTTTCCTAGAGTAGTTTTGGGGCAGATGTAAAACCTGTTACCTGTGATTTTTTTTAAACCATTAAAACAGAAAGTGTTCTGAGACCACTTGCCCCAGTGCTCACCTGCGCAGATGAACAAATTGAGACCCATGGAGGAGACATGTCCAAGATCACACTGCCTGGTGGTGGAACTATCAGCCACAGCCACGCAATGATTAAGGATCATTTGTCTACAATTAATTCAGAATTATACCTTGACATACATTCTATAAAAGCCAGTCTGGCATCTTCCCTTTCTTCTGACCTAGTAACCAAACAAGCCCAATCTTGTACCTAAGTGAACTGACAGCCAGGAGTGTTCATCTGATTTATTTCCTCATGTGAGTTGTTGATCACCCAAGGTGAGTGGCCAGGCAATCTGGAGCATTTCACCTTTTTCTTTCCTTCCTGTTAGAAAGACTTGAAACACATCTTCATGCATCAGAGAAAGAGCAATTAGCCAGGCTACAGGTTTCAATGCCTTCCCTCATATTGAATAATCTAAATAGAGTTTAAGGTAGGTACTAATAATACTACTAGCTTAGAGTGATTTGGGGGATGGCCAATTTATGTGAATCAAGTGTCAGATTTATAGGATATTTAAGGAATGTGGTTTTACTTGAAGACTTGAGGCAGGCTTAGGCATAAAGTGGGGAATATGAATGGGTGTATCTGACAAGCTCAGAAAATCTCCTCCCCTGCTCTAGTGTTTGTTTTAAAAAATGTAACATTTTTATGCCTTTTAATATAATTTCTTAAACAAAACGTCTTCACTCTGGAGAAGTTAAGAAAACATGGAACATTCTCCAATATAATAAAGGTATATATAATATGGTATAGAATGAGACAAGGATGTCCACTGTCTCCACTCCTCATATATATATATATATATATATATATATATATATATATATATATATAAAACATTAAAGAGACAAACAAATAGGGGATACAAATAGAGAAAGAACCAAAACTCTCCTTCTTTGCAGATGACATGATCTTTTCTTCAAAGAACCCTATAGAC
>NW_012278148.1:0-1830 GCF_000151885.1 Dipodomys ordii
GGATCTGTAGCCACTTTGTCTTTGGAGATGAAACTATGGTGCAACCCTCTACCTAGAGTAAGTAGTGGGTTATACCAGGTCCATGTGGCCCCCACATGTTATCCTAGCCATTCAAGAAGCTGAGATCTGAGAATCGCAGTTCGAAGCCATCCAGGACAGGAAAGTCAGTGAGACCTTATCTCAAATTAACCAGCAAAAAACCAGAAGTAGAGTGGTGGTTCAAGTGGTAGAGCCACTAGCTTTGAATGAAATGTTTAAGGAACAGTGCCCATGATCTGAGTTCAAGCCCAAGTACCAGGACAAAAATAAAAGCGACGGGCAGGTTCTGGAGCTCTAATTTATAACCTCTTACCTACTACTAAGTAAAGCACATCTCTTCACTTTCGGTCAACAATATATGGAATATGCTCTCTCCCTTATCCTTCTACTGTGTGTATGTGCATATGCATGCGTGTGCCCTCACACGTACATACACATGCACATGCAGCCATACTGAGGCTTGAACTCACATCCTTGGCACTGTTCCTTCACTTTTTCACTCAAGACTGGTGCTCTGCCACTTCAGCCACAGTTCTACTTCTGCCTTTTTGGTGATTAGTTGGCCATAAAAGTCTCACAGACTTTTCTGCCTGGACTAGCTTTGAACTGGGATCCTCAATGGCTAGGATTACGGACTGTGAGCCACTCGTGCCTGGCCTGTCCAATTCTTCCCATGAGAATCCTTGTTCTACCTCAACAGTGACAAATAGGATTAATATAAACACCACCAAACCCCCCAATGAGAAAATATACATACTTTTTAACCACTTAGGAGAATTTTCTAAATAAGTGCTTGCTCACGATGTACTTCCCGTAGTTTGATGATTGATAGACTATTCTTTTCAGGCATTTATGCTGGTTTAATGTGTGTAATCTTAGAAAATGGAAAAGCCTTGCCATTTGTGCATCGTCAGTGCCTGCTCTTCTTCAGTAACAATCTTTTTTGCATTTCTGTGCTAAGGATGTTCTTATGTGCCTTTGGGTTCTTAATAAGTGATAATAACATATTCGTAGGACATAAGTAGAAGACATTGGTGCAGGTTCCATCTATGTAACAAAAATAGAACCCAAGCCTTCAGATGGGATGCAGAAAAGAAATTGGAGAAAGAAGAATGGTATGTTAAGTTGGTAGTCATTGGAGACAAGAGGAAGGAAAGTAACTTCAGAACTGAGAATCCTAACTGGGAAACCAGATAACTGCTACTGGACAGCTGAAGGAGTTTAGAACATTTCATCTTGGACTTGGCATGGGAGCTGAGAGAGGGAAAGTGCTGAGGCAGATGAAACTTGAGTGACCTTTCATTATTTATTTATCCAGTGCTGGGGATTGAACCCAGGGCCTCTTGCATGGGAGGCTAATGTACAATTGGCCTCTGCCCTCAGCTGAACTTCTTTTAAATATCTACCAGCAGATGGCTTGGGCTATTGTTGCACCAATCACGTATGATAGAGGAAAGCATGCATTTCTAGGATCAACATCCTCTGAGCAAGTTAACCTTCTGTTTCCTTGTTGGTATGAAGGTATGTGTGTAATAATCATTGGATATATCATAAGGCTTCTATGAATGTTTATAGATTGATGTGTCAAGTAAATATTCTTCCTTAACTGTAATATCCCATGAGAGATAGCATTCTGTATCTTGGACTTGTTTTTTTCTTTTCTTTTCTTTTTTTTTTTTTTGGGTCCGGTTATGGGGCCTGAACCCTGGGCCTGGGCGCTGTCCCTCAGCTCTTCAGCTCAAGGCTAGCGCTTTACCACTTGAGCCACAGCACCACTTCCGGCTTTTTTTC
>NW_012278149.1:0-2480 GCF_000151885.1 Dipodomys ordii
TTTTGTCAGTCGTGGGGCTTGAACTCTGGGCCTGGGCGCTGTCCCTCAGCTCTTCAGCTCAAGGCGAGCGCTCTACCACTTGAGCTACAGCGCCACTTCCTGCCATTTCCTTTTCTAAAGTAGGAAATGTGACACTTGGGGCCATGTTTTCAATAGGTTTTTGTTGTCATTTTTTATTTTTATTTTTTTAGTGCTGGAGATGAAACTCCAGCTTCATTCCTGCTAGGCAAGCACTCTACCACTAAGCTATAACCTCTGGCCATGGTGTTTAGCCTTTTCCAAGTGGCATCTGCTTGCTAAGAATACCGGAAGACTGGAAAGTTTGCGACTCTACCTAAGTTAAACATACAACACTATTCCTTTTTATTTAAACAGGTAATGAAAGAAATATGCAAAAGGATTTTCCAAGTTGCAGGTTCTTGGCTTTGCCGTATCAGTAGCCTTTTGCTACTATAGAAAGTTAGTTATTGATGTTAAGATCTCTTTAAGATGTGGTCATAATTTAAAACCATTAATTATGGAACCCAGGCTAAGTCAGCAGAAAGCTGAGAAGCAGGTCTGGTTTGGGCAACACACAGTTGAGCCATTGGCAGCTACAGGGAGTAACTGGAGGGACAGGTCAGGAAACAGGCTGGCAGGAGTGTGTACTCCAGAAGGTAGAGTCAAATGCTAGCAAAGGCTTTAAGGGGGCCCAGACTCTCTAGTGCCTGGACTCTCTACTGCAATAGGCAAGAGCTCAGGGTGTGCTGTACTCACTCCATCTCAGCAGCCTCCCCCCTCGTCTGAGCCCCTATGTGGATCAGCATTCTGAAGCATGCTAAGAATATGGAACATGGAAAGGGGGGGCACATTGCTTAGCCTGCACCAAGATAGAGATGATATTGTAGCTGACAGCTCATCTGCCTTGTGTCCTGCCAGAAAGACATGAGGATCAATCCTCTTGGATCAGTGTCTACTCATCTCTGGGCAGAGAACACTGCCAATCAATGAGGGCAAGGGGTGGGGTGTGATGGAAAGAGAAAGTATCCATCTCCATTTCAGACTTGTGGCTTATATTTGCTGACTCCTCTAGCTCTGGGGCCTGGAGCTAGTTAACTAATCACACTGATCCTATTAAAATGGAGTTGACAATATCCTATGTTCCTGGCACTGCCTGCCTTGGACTGAGGACCAACTGGTGTAGTAGGTGTGAGTGTACACGTTTATGCGTGTTCTACTTCTATTGCCTCTGGATCCATACACTGGGCATCTTGGTAAAATGCCAAGGTAACAGCCAGTGATGTATTTCCCTATCCGTGCTGTGGTAAGGACAGTTGTGCTCAGCCAGGCATTCAGATATGTATTTCAAATCTGTAACTAATATCGGTCTTAACAGTCAAGCTTTTACTGTGCAAGATGGGATTTTTAAGATAAGGACAAATTTTCCTCTTCTTCTCTAGAGCTCCAATGCAATAGAGTGCAGCCCCCTCCCCACAACACAGCTGTAGAACATGTGGGCGGGCAGGGACAGCAGCAGGAAGACATTTCAATAGGCACTCTAAAGATGCCAACACTAGGGAATGGGGTGGAGGGAGAGTATGAAGAAGGCAGCACCAATGCTATGGGGGAACCAAGCGTAAAACCTCACCAGACCTCACTCTCTCTCCTGTGAAGTGCAAAGGGACAGCAAGCCTCCACACCAGTGCCTAGGGTGGGGAGGCAGTGTGGAGGGGTGGGCAGGCAGTGTGCAGCAGTGAAGAAGCATCTGAAAGCATCTTCATCTCTGAGAGGGGCCAGGGCATGATTAGCCTCAGGGCCAAAGGACACCAATGGACATAAGCCCCCAAGGAGACTAATGGGAAAATATAGTCATCACTGAGAAGTTACAATAACCATGCCTGCTCCTACCCAAACAGGGAAGGGGAGGTGAGAGGGACAGAAAGGAAATAACAGTCTAAATCAAAGAATGACTGACAATGTGTAAATGCTTCCCCAGAATAGATTCTTGTTATTCTACAAAATGGGATTCAAGGACCAAGTCAAGTTCAAAGGAAAGGAAAGAGAGTTATAGCCCTGCCCAGGAAGGCAGAGAGAGGGAATTCTAGCATATGAGCTGGGCTTTCCTCAGTCACTAGGTTGTGTCTACTTACATATGTCCCTGCCAGAGCAAAAGACACTCAGTAGGAGCAGATGTGAACCCAGAAAGGGCTGGTCATGACCCTGGCGCTGTGGGCCCACTCTGCATGAGTCCGGGTAGATGTGTGTGGCTGGACCTCCTCAAGTTTCCATAGCACAGAACTTCATCAGTGTACCAGATACACAGGTATGTATGTGCACAAGTGCCCTCATCCACAGCTGGCACACCAATCTGTAAGTAGCCCACCTGTGCCCTCTTTTGTCTTTTTTTTTTTTTTTGTCGGTCGTGGGGCCTGAACTCTGGGCCTGGGCGCTGTCCCTCAGCTCTCAGCTCAAGGCTAGCACTCTACCACTTGAGCCGCAGC
>NW_012278150.1:0-2501 GCF_000151885.1 Dipodomys ordii
TGTGTGTATACTGTGTACTGGAGTTTTAAAGTCTAGGTCAAGTGATCTCCCTTAGCATTTTCCCAAGGCTGGTGCTCTACCACTAAAGCCACAACATCATTTTTACCTTTTTGGTGGTTATTTAGAGATAGTCTCCTGGATTTTCCTGCCTGCTCAGGCTTTGAACCATGAAATCTCAGCCTCCTTAGAAGTTAGGATTGCAGCCATAAACCAAAGGCACCCAGCTTTATAAAATGCTTTTTTGTATGTTCTTATATGTAAAAAATACTGTACAGAGGGGTTACAGTTACATGAGCAAGGTAATGAGTACATTTCCTATCATGCCTCCTCCTTTGTTTTTCTCCTACCATCCCTTCCCTCCCATCTCCACAACCACCTCCCCCAACCAAGTGTCTAGTACATCTCATTGTTACAATGGGTCAACCTGTATCTCTATTTAAGCATTTTGTTTGTTCCCTTCCCCTCCCCAAATTAGAAAAATGTATGTACAAGATGCAGGATGTTTTTTTTAACCTATCTTATTTTTTATGTATAGTCACAATCTGTAAAGTGTGTGAGAGACATGTAATTTTACCATGTGTATAATGCAAATGCAAGGAGGAACCCACTCTTTGAAGCACAAAGAATCACTGGTAAAATCAGACATTGATCTGCATTAATAACGTTCTTTCCACCATTTTCACCTGCCTTAGGGAAGTTAGGACTTTCTAGCCACCAGAGAAGGAGCTCCTGAGAAAGAGCTCTTCTAACAGTACTGTTTCAACATATTATGGCTGGTTTTATGATTTCTGACTTAGTACTCTACATGGACCATTCTTTTTCTTCCAGGAAACTAGTGGGTATCTCTATTCCATAAATATTGTTAGTGAGAAGTATAATGCAAATAAAAAATTGGAGCCAGGAGCCTGTGGCTCTCGCCTGTAATCCTAGCTACTCAGGAGGCTGAGATCTGAGGATCGTGGTTCAAAGCCAGCCCAGGCAGGAAAGTCTGTGAGACTCTTACTCCAATAAACCACGCAGAAAACCAGCAGTGGCACTGTGGTTCAAGTGGTAGAGTGCTAGCCTCGAGCTGAAAAGCTGAAGGACAGTGCCCAGGCCCAGAGTTCAAGTCCCATGACTGACCCCCACCCAAAAAAAATAGTTGGGCAGCTATATTTCTGTGAGTTATTTAAAGAAGAAAGAGATACTTTCAATGTTTGAATTAAAAACTGAAGAAAGTATGTTGTATGCATGTGAAAATTTTCCATTATGGAGAATTCAGACATAGCATGATGCAGCATGTTATGCCTCCATCAAAATGAACAAAACCAATGCTGATTGATTGGATGCTGGGTTGTCTGTTACCTGTATATTTCTCTATTATCTGATGTAAACAAATGAACAACCAAAACAAAAGATTCAAAAAGCTTGGGAAAGTAAAAGTAAAAGTGGGTTACATATGAATTAATACTTTCTGAACATCATTTTATCATTTTCTCAAATCACAAAATGGATTTTTATTATTAATAGTGTGGTTAAAATTAGTATTGCAATTTTTGAATGATTTGCCTGTGGTATACATTTTATTAGGTTAAAGGTGGCTGGAATTTTGAGTCATTTTCATAGTACTTATATATATATATATTCAGAAGATTGGTTAGCCTCTTAAATTCCTAATTTTCTGAACAATAATATAAGATTGATAATATTGCCCTACACATACATGAGGAGGCTCAACTACATCCCACACAGAAATTCACTCATAAAGACCTTATAATTGTACATAGCTCATGTATGTTAAAGTTTGGGCAACACACATAGAAGGGACATAAACTGAAATTGCAGTGTTTCAGGAAGATGCTAGGGAATGCTGGTTAGTTTTTAATGGATACCCCTCCAAAGGTTTCATTAGAAACAAAGAAGTTAAGTGGAATGGGGTAGCATATCTCTGTAGTCCCAGCTACTTAGAAGATTGAGGCAGAGCTATCATTTCAGCCTAGAATTCAAGTACAATCTTAGCAAGGTAGCAATATCCAGTCTCAAAATACAAGAAAAAAATGTAATTTAAAGTCCTATTGCTAAATGACAATGTAGCCAAATAAAAAATTTGGCAAAATAGAATATAGTAACAAAACTAACCAGTGAACTAATGACCTCTCTGAGGATTTCCAGTTTTTATTCTTATGATCTGGCTATTAGAAATGGTAATGAACAGATGAATTTAAGAAAAATAGGCATCAGTACAATTGAAAACATGTTGGGGGGAGGAAATTTTGATAAAGAATGCTCACACAGCATTCCCAGAGAAGCAATCAATGTTTGTAACAAGGAGACAGAGAAACACTAGAGAGGAAAGAAAATAGTGCAGGAGAAAGGCAAATATGAGAGGGAAGCTTCAAGAATTAAAATTCACCTTCAACTGATATGCTTTGTGTCAGTATTTACCTTGATCAGACCAACATAAAGACTAATAATTAGATGATTGTCAGAGCTCATTAGGTCATGTTCAAAACAAGGATTTT
>NW_012278151.1:0-2333 GCF_000151885.1 Dipodomys ordii
AAAGCTGGAAGTGGCACTGTGGCTCAAGTGGTAGAGCGCTAGCCTTGAGCTGAAGAGCTGAGGGACAGCGCCCAGGCTCAGAGTTCAGGCCCCACGACTGGACCCCCCAAAAAACAACAAAAAAAACAAAAGAAGAAAAAGATCTAACAGGCGTCTTGCATTCCTTTAAAGAAATGTTATGAGCTATTTTTTAAATGTTGCTTCCAGGCAAAGTCCAAAGTTTGAAGATATACATCTATATTATCTTTCTATATATCTATGTCTAGAAGCAAATATATATCTTCATATATATATATATAATCCATAGATACAGAATCTAAATATATATATGCATCTATATGTATCCATCTCTATTTACATATGCATGAAAATACATACCTCACGTCTATATGATACCTGTGGATATTAATTGCTAGCATCTTTTATACTTAGATGCTTGCAGGGTAGGAAGTAGGTGTGTGTATGAGGCATGGCGGGACTGGGCTGTCCTGCTGGTTGCATTCTGTGTAGATATAAGGGCCCCACCCTCCCCAGGAAAGTACCATGGGCACAAGGTACAAGGAACACCTTCCCCCTCCTCTCCCTTCTGACTCATCTTCCTAGACAGGCTGTGGTGTCATATGGAGCACATCTAAGCCCATATCAGCATTTCTCTCAAAGCCCTGCTCCTGTATATGAAACTGAGGATAACGATTAAACATATCAGCTTAGAAGTACAATGCATCTTGGTCAGTGTCACCACTTCCATGGTTCTCCCCAATCTCTCCCAATCCTACACATCTTCTCAACTTCCCTGGTTTCCTTTCCACAGATGTATATGTATGACTAAATACTGTGACTACATTTGACCATTTATCTGCCTTTTCTCCCCTTTACCTCAGCCTATCCCAATGAATATTTTTTTAGGTTATCTTCAAGTAGTTGTACAAAGGAGTTGCCATTTAACAAAATCGGTTTATGAATATAGTGTCTCTTGATCAGTGTCATCCAGTTGTTCAAAAGAATTATGCCACTGTAATTCTTCCCTGTGTATACCATACTTCAGGCAATATATTTATGTATGTGCATATGATCCTATATATATTCGCATATATGTTTATAAATTAGATCTAGCCTTCACATAGGAGGCTGAGACTGGCTTACTTCACATCTTATAATTTTTCCCCAGGTTTAGACCATCTTTTTGAATAAGGATTAGTCATAGCATATGTTTGGTGCTGAGAAAGGCAGCTGACATTTTTTGTTAGCACTGAGTCTTAACTGCAGTAGAAAGAATCTTATAGCTTCTATGTCTCCCCTTTCAAGCCTCTATATATTTGAAATGAAATATATGAGAAAGAATCAGATAGAAAATGTTGCCAGTTGTACTGATACCATCTCTCCTTAAAATGTTTCTTGGGAAAAAAACGTTTCTTGGTTTGAAATGATTATTTTGACATTTATATTTCATTAATTTTCCTCAGTGTCTTTAAAGTAGTTCTTTTCTCAGGCTGAGGATGGCTAGAAAGTAAGATCATTACATTTTTGATAACAGGTTTACTATAATTTTTTGTTTGTTTTCTGAATACTGGAGCTTGAACTTAGGGCTAGACTCTGTCCCTTAGCTTTTTTCTTCTTTGCTGAGCCATACCTCCACTTCAGGTTTTTGGGATCAGAGTCTCCCTCACTTATCTACCTGGGCTGGCTTTGAACCAAAATCAACAGATCTCAACTTCTTAAGAGGCTAGGATTACAGGCTTGAGCTACCCTACTGGTGCCTGTCTTCTATAATGTTAAGTTGAACCCTCACTCGGACCAAAGCATAAAGGGTGGTTAGGATTGGTATGCATTATTATATTGGAGTCATATTTGAAACTTCAGCATTTTACCCAAAAGGAAAGTTATTTCAAATATTCCCATTTTTGTTTCTTCCCTAAAAGGTTGCAGATAACAAGTCATTATTGTTAAAAAGTAACACATCAGTTTACATATTCATCAATAGTTAAGCCAGAAAACTACCTCTAACTTCATTTTGTGACTTGGTTTACATTTCCTTATCATGCTCACAAATTGGTCTAATGGATAAATTAACTGGAGGACTTTGGAAATTACTATTATGATTATTGACATTACTGGGTTTTTAGAACTCAGAGCCTCATGTTTGCTAGGCAGGCACTCTACCACATAGCCATATCCCCAGTCCGCTTTGGCTTTTAGTGGGTTTTCAGATAAGGTCATGGTCGTGGTGGTCGCCGCCACGGCCGCCTCCTCCTCCTCCTCTCCCTCCTCTTCCCCCTCCTCCTCCCCCTCCTCCTTCCCCTCCTCCCCCTCTTCCTTCTCATCTCTCTCCTGCT
>NW_012278152.1:0-1166 GCF_000151885.1 Dipodomys ordii
CTGACCAGACCCCCTCCCCTGACCAGACCTCTCCCCCAACCAGCACTGAGCAGGGCGGCACAGGATAGCTTTGTGGGCCCTTGGGGCTGCAGCTTTGCTGCTGGGAAGAACCCTCTGGACCAGAGGGCGTGCGGAGTTCCCCGCCTGCCGCTGTGAGGCAGAGCAGGAGGCTCACTGGCCAGGCGCAGGCAGTGGGAGGGTAGCAGAAGGGGGCCTGGGCCATCCCAGGATGCGGCCGGAGATGGACACTGGACTTGGTTCTCACAGACACAATGGCCTGTCAGGGGCTCTGTACAGACAGGTGAGTCTATGGGACAGACATGAGGACAGACACTGGCTCCCTGAGAGCTCTTGCTTGTAAGCCTCTTGCTCCCTCAGATCCCATCCCGGCCCTGAGTGTCCTGGCACAAGGCCAGCCCGTGGCCAGGCCCTCCAAAGTGCCCTGGAGACAGCTCTTCCGGAAACACTGTGTCTGGTGAGCTGGGGCTGGCATAGCCAGCAGAGCATGGCTGGGGATGGCCTGGGGTGTGGGCAGCGCTGGGGGTGGACGGCACTGGGGGTGGACAGCACTGGGTGTGGACAGCACTGGGGTGTGGGCAGCGCTGGGTGTGGATGGCACTGGGGGTGGACGGCACTGAGGGGTGGACAGCACTGGGGTGTGGGCAGCGCTGGGGGTGGACGGCACTGGGGGGGGGTGGACAGCGCTGGGTGTGGACGGCACTGAGGGGTGGACAGCACTGAGGGGTGGACAGCACTGAGGGGTGGACAGCACTGGGGATGGATGACAGAGGGGTGGACAGCACTGGGGGTGGACGGCACTGGGGGGTGGACAGCACTGAGGGGTGGACAGCGCTGGGGGTGGACAGCACTTGAGGGGTGGACAGCACTGGGTGTGGACGGCACTGAGGGGTGGACAGCACTGGGGGTGGACAGCACTGGGTGTGGACGACACTGGGGGTGGACAGCACTGGATGTGGACAACACTGGGGGTGGACAGCACTGGGGGTGGACAGCACTGGGTGTGGATGGCACTGGGGGGTGGACAGCACTGGGGGTGGACAGCACTGAGGGGTGGACAGCACTGGGTGTGGACGGCACTGGGGGGTGGACAGCACTGGGTGTGGACAGCACTGGGTGTGGACGACACTGGGGGTGGACAGCACTGG
>NW_012278153.1:0-1073 GCF_000151885.1 Dipodomys ordii
CCACATAAGCAAAAAGAAAAAAGCCGGAAGTGGCGCTAAGTGGTAGAGCGCTCGCCTTGAGCTGAAGAGCTGAGGGACAGCGCCCAGGCCCAGAGTTCAAGCCCCACGACCGACAAAAAAAAAAAAAAAAAGTAGCTGATCATCCTAGAGCACCGCCCAGATGCCACAACGAACAGATATTTTGCAAACCAAGGAAGTGACCAAAATACCAAAGCTAAAGGGGCAGATCAGTAGCGTATGTGTGTGTGTGTGCGCGTGCGCACGTGTGTGCACATGCACCAGTCTTGGGCTTGATCTCCAGAGTCTGGACATTATCCCTGAGCTTTTTTTTTTTTTGTTCAAGTCTAGTATTCTATCACTTAAGCCACAGCTCTCCTTCTGCCTTTTTTTTTTTGGTAGTTAATTGGAATTCCGACTCTCATGGACTTTCCTGCCTGGGCTGGCTTTAAGCTGTGATTCGCAGATCTCAGCTTCCCGAGTTGCCAGGGTTACAAGTGTGAGGCACCAGGGCCCAGCTTCAGCAGCTTTTTTTTTTTTAACTCCAAGGAAAATTGTATGTGTGAGTGTGTGTGTGTGTGTATATGTGTGTGTGTGAAGAGAGAGAGAGAGAGAGACTGAGAGAGTGAGAGAGAGGGAGGGGGAGAGAGAGAGTAAAGGAGAGGGAGAGAGAAGAAGAGAGAGAGGGAGAAAGAGGGAGGGGAAGAGAGAGTGAGGGAGAGGGAGATAGAAGAAGAAAGAAGGAGAGAGAGAGGGAGAGAAAGAGACAGAGGCAGAGAGAGAGAGAATATGCTGGGGCTTGAACTTAGGGCCTAGGCTCTGTCCCTTAGCTTTTTCACTCAAGGCTGGTTCTCTACTATACAAACCATAGCTCCATTTCCAGCTTTTTGCTGGTTAACTGGAGATGAGCTTCCTGGCTTCAAACTGTGATCTCAGATCTCAGCCTCTTGAGTAGCTAGGTTTATAGGCACGAGCCACCAGTGCCCAGCTATTTTGTTTTTTTGCCAGACTTGAGGCTTGAACTCAGGCCCTGGGCACTATCCCTGAGCTTCTTTTGTTCAAGGCTAGCACTCTAC
>NW_012278154.1:0-1260 GCF_000151885.1 Dipodomys ordii
AGGCGAGTGCTCTACCACTTGAGCTACAGCACCACTTCCGGTTTTCTAGTGGTTTATTGGAGATAGGAGTCTCACGGTCTCTCCTGCCCCGGCTGGCTTTGAACTGCGATCCTCAGATCTCAGCCTCCTGAGTAGCTAGGATTACAGGCGTGAGCCACCGGCGCCCAGCCACTTTTATCTATTTTGTACCTTTGAAAATATATTAATGCTAAAAAATTTTGTCTGGTGTGTGGGTACCAGATCTGTTAATTTCAGCTCTTAGAAAGATCAAGAGTTTGAGGCCAGTCTAGGATACATAGTGAGACCGTATCTAAATAAATAAGCAAATTTCAAAAGTTGAAACATTTCAATGAGAATATAATGAATTATCCTTTGGGAGCTTAGTGGTAGAATGTGTATATAGCATGCATAAGGGCCTATGTTTAATCCTCACCCATATTCTTCCCCCCAGAGTCTCTCCCAATTCCAAATTCTGTAATTCAACCTTATTTTATCTTACTTTCACAATTGCTTCTATGTAGTATCTTCCAAATTTTAAAGAAATGAGAGGAAAAGTGGGATAAAAAAATTGCATTGACAATTATTCAGAGTCTAAAAAAAATACAAGGAAGAAAGCACAACTAGCAGCAAGCACTGCATTTGCAACACAATAGGTGCTTAGGAAATGGTTATTAAAGGACTGGGCAGAAATGAGCAAAAATGTACTTGCTTCCAAATGGAGAGCATGGTCTGGTGATAGAGCATTTTATTTTCTTTAGCTTTTCTGGTTTTTCCCTTTGATAGGGAAAAAATAGCAACCCAAATTGAAGTTTCTCACAACTGTGAAGTCACACTCATTATCTTCCTTCTACTTGGTGCTCTTTGACTTCTCATAAGGTTACATCCCATAAATGTATTATGAGTTGCAAATATCCTGAGTGAAAACACATTTAACACACTAAACCTAATACCCTGTTTTCAGCTACTGTTCTGAACTCTTTGTTTTTAACACCACCTTGCATCATCTAAATGAAAACTTAATCTTTCTTAAACAACCACTTATTTCCTATATAAGTGTACAATTTTCTTTTGTTTGCTCACTTAGAGTAATATGTTGTCTTTACATATCAATTCTCAACTTCTTTTTTTTTGGGGGGGGTCCGGTCGTGGGCCTAAACTCTGGACCTGGGTGCTGTCCCTCAGCTCTTCAGCTCAAGGCTAGCGCTCTACCACTTGAGCCACAGCACCACTTCTGGCTTTTTTCTTTTTGCTTATGTGGTG
>NW_012278155.1:0-4035 GCF_000151885.1 Dipodomys ordii
TCCCTCAGCTCTTCAGCTCAAGGCTAACCCTCTACCACTTGAGCCACAGCACCACTTCTGGCTTTTTTCTTTTTGCTTATGTGGTGCTGAAGAATCGAACCCAGGGCCTCAGGCATGCAAAGCAAGCGCTCTACCACTGAGCCACCTTCCCAGCCCCTTTCTTTAAGTTTTTATAGTGTTCCTTAAATAGTTCTTTTACATCTTTGGTTAGGTTAATTCCTAAATATTTTATTTTTTGGGGGGGTTATTGTGAATGGGGTTGCTTCCTTTTTTAAAATTTTTTTTGGGGGTCCGGTTGTGGGGCCTGAACTCTTGGCCTGGGCGCTGTCCCTCAGCTCTTCAGCTCAAGGCTAGTGCTCTACCACTTGAGCCACAACACCACTTCTGGCTTTTTTTCTTTTTGCTTATGTGGTCCTGAGGAATTGAACCCAGGGCCTCAGGCATGCAAGGCAAGCGCTCTACCACTGAGCCACCTCTCCAGCCCCTGGGGTTGCTTCCTTTATTTTCCTCTCTGCTTGTACATTGTCAGTGTACAGGAAGGTGATTGATTTTGTGGGTTGATTTTGTATCCTGCTACATTGCCGAAGTGATTCATAATTTCTAAGAGTTTGGGGATGGAGTTTTGGGGGTCATGAAGGTATAGTATCATGTCATCTGCAGAAAGGGATAGTTTAACTTCTTCTTTCCCTATGCGGATCCCTTTAATTTTTTTTAATAGCCACAGGATGATTTCAGGACAACACCCTCAGTGGTTTCCTCTTTGCTTCATTGTTGAGCACCTGTATCTGATTTGTTCACGTGACTGAGCTGTAGTTGAGCTCAATTTTAAAAGACCAGGACTGTTCACAGAAAGATCACTTTAATGAAAAACGAAGATGAATTACGGTACTGATTTCACCTGGCTATATTAAGTATTAAAATGGATTTTTTACTACCAAAAAATCTGAACAGATACAGCTGACATGATCTTAGAGAAACTTGTATTTATCTTTTTCACCTGGAATGGTTTGTGCGCTTGTATCCCTGTCCACCTGTTCTGAATGGAAAAAGATGTTTCCTCTTCTGTGCATGTTCTGCCATGACCTTTCTTGTAGAGTACCAAACTAAGTGTCATGTGTCACACATCAGTCAATTTCTAAGTGTAATAGAATGAGGAAGGCTTAGAGGCCACAGAATTTATCAGCTTGTATTTCTCCTAAATTGGATAAATACAATAAAAAGAAACAGATAGAAACCATGAAATGTACTAATGCCAAACTAAAGCAAGAAAGCAAACAAAAATTCCACTAAGCACTATGGCAGGCAATTTTAGCAGACATTTGGTGGGAATGTGACATCTTGATCTAACTTTAAATGACTTAACATCTTGATCTAACTTTAAAAATTGTATCATTGCTGGGCTGGGCATGTATAGTTGCTCATACCTGTAGCCTCAGTTACTTGGGAGGCAGAGATTGGGAAGATTACAGGTTGAAGCCAGCTGGAGTTACAATGTTAACAAGATCTCATCTCAACAAACAAGTTGGATGTGGTGGTCCAAGCCGGGCTTGGTGATATGAGTCTATACTCCCAGCTCCACAAGAGGGCTAGAGATGTGATGGATCCTGGTTGAAATCTGGCCTCAGGAATAAGCAGGAGATTCTATCTAAAAACAGTAACTAAAGCAGACAGATGTGGTGGCTGGCTCGTTCCTGTAATTGGAACTATCTGGGAGATGGATCAGCCGATCACTTTCTCAGCTGCTGCTTTGTCACGGATGCTTATGATAGGCAGAAAGACCTTGTTGTTTGCCTGGTTCCCCAGCCGTGTGTGGCTTCGTATGGGTCACCAGGTGGCGCTGCCACATCGTCTGCTGCTTGGTGGCTCAGAGGCTGCTTGCGTCCCTCTGCACCCTCACACTGGGGAATTCAATCAGGTGCGGTAATCTGTGCCTGAGCCCTAACTATTCATTATTCCACATGGTTGGTGCCTCCTCTTCCCACAATGCACCTATTGTGTTTTTTCCTTTAGGGGCAGTTCTCTCTGCCAACTTTTTATTGCTCTATCTAGATTCTTGGCAGTCTTTTCTATTCTTTTTAAAATAACAGTGGGAAGAGTTCAAAGGGAGTCACAGGTAATCAATAACATGGCCTTTTGACCCAGCAGAAGATGCCTGAGAGCTGGGGAGGTGGGAGAATGGCCACACAGCGGGACAAGGAGGAGGAATATGGTGTCATGTGCAAGAAGGGAAATGATAGACTGGACTCAAAGCTGGGCACTGGTGGCTCACACCTATAATCCTAGGTTCTCAGGAGGCTGAGATCTGAGGATTATGGTTCAAAGCCAGCCCCAAAAGGGAAATCTGTGAGACTGTCTCCAATAAACTATGCCCCAAAAAGCCAGAAGTGGAGCTGTGGCTCAAGTGGTGGAGTGCCAGCCTTGCAGCGTCCAGCCCTTGAGTTCAAGCCTCAGGACAGGCACTGCCTGCCTGAAGAAAATGCACTCCAGGGCTAGGCACCTTGTGAGATAGTATCTGACCGAGGTCTCGTTCATACGCTTTCCACTGACCTCTCTCAGTAAGCTCTTTTCTATGTCTTTCTTACCCACTCCTACCTAATTCTGGTATCAAAATGACATCTTTCTTGGTGTTTCCTGCGTCTCCTTGTTTCTTGGTACCAGAAGTGACTCCCCCAAATTGCTTATCAGGGCCAAGTTTCTAAACTTGTCAGTTGTGGGGCCTGGGCGCTGTCCCTCAGTTCTTCAGCTCAAGGCTAGCGCTCTACCACTTGAGCCACAGTGTCACTTCTGGTTTTTTTTGCTTATGTGGTGCTGAGGAATGGAAACCAGGGCCTCAGGGATGCAAGGCAAGCGCTCTACCACTGAGCCACCTTCCCAGCCCCGATATATATATATATATATATATATATATATATATATATATATATATATTTAAACTGGTGTGTGTGTATGTGTCTGTGTGTGAGAGAGAGTGTGTGTGTGTGTGTGTGTGTGTGTGTGTGTGTGTGTGTGTGTGAGAGAGAGAGAGAGAGAGAGATGCTGGGGTTGGAATCCTGGTCTTCATACATGCCAGACAGTGTACCACTGAACTCCATTCCTGTAGCTCATGTTTCTTTATAACAAAGGTAGTATTTGTCTACCTAAAATCTCTTATAATGCCAGTATCAAAGATCACCACTACTATTGCTTTGATATACTTAATTGTACTTTTCTCTCTGTGCTATGAAATCTTGATTCCTATAAGTATAGATATACGTGGAGATAGATAAATATATATACTTGATTTATATGAAGTCATAGAAAATTAGCTTTTTCACTTAACTGATCATAAAACTTTTTTCTATACTTTAAACTATGCTTCAAAATCCCAAATTTAAAGAAATGTATTGTTACTTTAAGGATGATGTACAGAGGGGAAAACCCTAATTTTTTTTGTTTTGTTGTTGTTCTTTTGCCAGTCCTGGGGCTTGAATTCAGGACTTGGGCTCTGTCCCTGAGCCTCTGTGTGCTCAAGGCTAGCACTCTACCACTTGAGCCACAGCACCACTTCCAGCTTTTCCTGTTAATGTGGTACTGTAGAATCGAACCCAGAGCCTCCTGAATGCTAGGCAAGCAGTCTATCACAAAGCTACATTCCCAGTCCTCTAATTTTTTTCAAATTCTTTATTGTGATTAAGTGGTTACATAATTTCCCAAATTTCACAGTATTGTGGGATGTGGTTTTATTTCTGGATCTTGTATTCTATCCCATTGGTCTTTGGGTCTGTTTTTGTGCCAGTACCATGCTGTCTTGGTTATTATAGCTCTGTAGTAGAGTTTGAAGTTCGGCATGGATAGCCCTCCCATATTGTCTTTATCCCCTAGAATTGTTTTGGCTATTCTAGGCCTTTCATTTTTCCATATGAATATTTGGACTGTTTTCTGTATTTCAGAAATGTATGTCATTAGGATTTTAATAGGAATTGCATTGAATTTGTATATTAATTTTGGCAGTATTGCCATTTTCACTATATTAAGTCTGCCTATCCAAGAGCATGG
>NW_012278156.1:0-2801 GCF_000151885.1 Dipodomys ordii
GCTCTACCACTTGAGCTACAGCACCACTTCCAGTTTTCTGGTGGTTTATTGCAGATAGGAGTCTCATGGTCTTTCCTGCCCCGGCTGGCTTTGAACCGCGATCCTCAGATCTCAGCCTCCTGAGTAGCTAGGATTACAGGCATGAGCCACCAGCACCCGGCTACTATGTGATTTTTTTTGTTGTTTCTTTTGTATGTTCTTCCTTCATGGTATAACCCCTGTTGTCACTGTATTTGATTCTGGTGCCCTGAATCTTGTATATACATTTTTCTAATTTGGAGAGGGGAAGGAAAATAACAAAATGCTGAAATAAAGATACAGGTTTACCCACTGTAACAATGAGATGTACAAGACACTATGTTGAAAACCAACTTTACAACTTCAGGATTGTGGGGGTGAGGGAGGTGTTGGAGAGGTAGGGAGGGAAGGGATGGTAGGGGAAAAACGAAGGAGGAGGTAACAATGCTCAATAGGAAATGTACTCATTACCTTAATTGTGTAACTGTAACCCCTCTGTACAGTATCTTTACAATAAAAAATATATATTAAAAATTTTTTTAAAATTCCTGGCACTTAGCAAGTAAGAAACAAATGGTTACTAGTAAACTGAGATAAATAACACATATAGATTTGTCTATCTTGTCAAGAAATACTCAAAAGTAAAATTATTCAAGCCCCAGCCAAACATTTCTAAAAAGCAAAACACTAGGCTGCTTGTCATTCACTTACCTTCCTTATTAAGCAAAGAAGCAACACTCAGGGCTGGAGTTATTGCTCAAGAGGTAGAGTGCCTGCCTAGCAAGCACAGCCCCTAAGTTCAAATCCTAATACTGCCCCTCTCCAAAAAAAAAAACATAACTCTTCCTTTGGGGGTAGAGGTATGACTCAAGTTAGCATCTGCCTAACAGAGATGGGGGATAGGAGGAGAGAGACAGAAACAGAAATAAATGACAGGACTAACAAAAATACTCTGATATTCTTTTTAGCCTCTAATTTAAAAGAAAAGGTCTAGATGACCAGCTTCAAAGTTTTGTTAATATAAAACTATTCCCTTCTATGTACGCTATGTAAAAATTGTCAAATAGTCTAAAACGTACCTAATATTCAAATGAGAAATTCTCATCTATGATGAAGAAAGCGGGTAGGAGCCTAAAAGATTTCAGATTTCAGTCAATCAACCAGCAATACTTGCTGAGCAGTCTACGTTCCTGGCTTGACTCATGCATCCAGTATTTGTTGAGCACTTACCACATTCTAGGTTCTAGGCTCTAGCTTGAAAATAAGGTATGCTCTTGGCCTTAGTCCACAGAACCTAAAACCCAAGAGCTGCCCAGCTCTTTAAGATTAGAACCACAGACCCAGCCATTAACTGCAAATAGTATTGTCACATAATATTAAGAGTTTGAGGACTCCCAAGAAATTAACTGATCTGTCCATGGTTCCAAACAAATTGGTAGCAAACCCCACCTTTCTGACTTCATACAAAGCTGTCTTTACCAAGAATTCTTCATCCATGGGTCAAGTCAATCACTCTTTTGTAATCCTGCAAATGCTATTCTGAAAAGAGACTTTATCTTCAAAATTCTTCTGTCCAGTGTTACTCCTTTCTTCTGTTTTCCCCAGAATCCTGTGTGTTTTGATATCTGCACATCCTGTACCTGCTGTTCAGGAGTTTGATAACTGTCCAAGAGTCCTCTCCTTCCTTTCATATGACTACATGTTTACTTACTAAGGAAAGATGGTCCTTTCTCAAACAGGTAAACAGGACAGTTGAAAGCAATCATTTACATTCCTTCCAGGTTCCAATGATGTGGGTAAAGAGAAAAGGCTGAAGCCATCTGGCCATGGTAACACACAGAAGGTCTGCAAGGAGCTTCTGAGATAGGTTTCCACATCAGACATAGAATAACACTTTCCTTCTACTCTGCTTCACTAGAAATTGCCTCAACTATGATGGGCTTACCTGAGATAACTGACTCTATTTTCAGTTATTTCTAGCCAAAAGCATCTTAATATGCACACAGAAAAAGGAGCGAAGCCATAATTGAAACACAAACAAGGTGATTTCATATCCTTCAAAACCACATCTGAACTCTATCAACTCTCATCGCTAACTCTTCCACCAGCCAGTAGCAGTTCCATATACATAAGAAGCATTTAACTTCTGCCAAATGAATAAACAGATGAATGAAAGAGAACCTCAGCTCAGCCTCAAATACAGGGAGAATAAATGTTATATTCAGTTATAAGTGAAATGTTAGGGTCTTAAAGCCTCACTGCTCCCTAGATTGGACTGAATTTTAATGAATACTATTGAGAAAGGTGGGAGAGGACAATGGAAGGGGTAACAATGATCAAGACATATTTGTACTTAAAAACTTGAGAGATAAACACTGGTAACTCGTGCCTAAAATCCTAGCTACAGAGGCTGAGATACGAGGATCATGGTTCAAAGCAAATCTTATTTCCAATTGAACAATCAAAAGTGGAGTTGTGGCTCAAGTGGCAGAATGCTAGCCTTGAGCAAAAACACTCAAGGACAGTGGCTAGGCCCTGAGTTCAAGCCCCAGTACCTGCACAGACATACACCAAAAAAAAATTATTTGTTGAATTTAAAATCCCTTTGTATAATTATTTAGAGTATTATAACACACTATAAGAATACTATACTAAGGGCTGGGAAGGTGGCTCAGTGGTAGAGCGCTTGCCTTGCATGCAAGAGGCCCTGGGTTCGATTCCTCAGCACCACATAAGCAAAAAGAAAAAAGCTGGATGTGGCGCTGTGGCTCAAGTGGTAGAGC
>NW_012278157.1:0-3843 GCF_000151885.1 Dipodomys ordii
GCTAAAAATCAGAGAAAAGTAACAAAGTGGATTGATGGTTTGATCCAAAGACCTTAATGTCTATATTAATTCAATTCATTGATAGGAGAGTTTCACTCCTAAGAGAGTTCAACCAATTACCAGGCTCTTTAGTGATATCTGTAGATGCATCCTCTAGATGGGCAGATCATCAAGAAAGATATCCCCCCAAAATAAATCAGGGATATATTAATAACACAAATAGCATGTGGTTTTTTTCTTTTTTAGGTCCAAGACCAGGACTCAGACGCAGTACTTGATGCTTTCACTCTTTAGCAAGCACTCTACCAACAGAACCATGCCTCTAAATCTAGCATTTGATTTTTTTATCTATGAAAATATAAACAAAAAAATATAAATATTTTTATCCTAAGTAATCTATGCATATACAGAACTTTTGCAAAAAAAAAACTGTTCTTTGAGGAAGTTCAATATTTTACTAATTTTTGATGGTTACTCAATGTTAGCTACATTTTCTATGAATACCTGAAGACACATCCAAAAATTGATAATATAAAAAAGGTATCCAAGCAAATTCTCCAGAGGTGTCAGCCTCATATCCTAGAAAGTGAATGTCTGGATGTGAAGTTTTCCTTTGTAAAGGAAAAGATACTAATTCTAGTTAACAACAACAACAAAAAAAGTTATCCTGTTTTCCATAACAATACATTTATTTCATATTAATTTTCTTCTTCCCCTTGTCTCAAAATTTGCTTTCACTTCCAACAGTGGTACCACATATTTTTTGAAACTAAGTTAAGAATTAGTATTGTCTGAGGATTAATGTGAAATTAAACATGTCTTAACCACTTTCCAAGCAGCAAACAACCAGATAACTGGGGCCTGAGCTAGACATTTAAAAGTGTTAGTGAATCAAGATTTGGTAAGTCATTTTTTTCTTTCTTTTCCTTTATTTTTGTTTTAAATTGAACAAGTATCCAAGACATTGCAAACCATTACAATGGTGTGTGAAGTTACGGCCACTTGGTTACAGCTGCTTGGTGTGTTTCTCAACATCTCTACATATAGGTGCTTAAAGAAGCACCCATCCTTCTCTAGCAAGAAAACTTAAACTCATGGCTCTCATCCAGATGAAGACTGTATCATCGTAAAGTGTCATTGATCTGGTCACTATCTCTGGGAGCCTGCCAGAGTTTCTGCTTTAGCTTCATGTTGTTGTCTGTGAAGGATGCCAATTAAGATCACAAGATAGTGGCTGGGAATAATAAACTTCTAATGATGTTCCTGACTGAAAGGAGGTAATTAAAATATGCATATGGATGACCCTAGCTTCTGTCAGCTCCATGTAGCTATTACTACACTCACAATGTCCATGTTTTGTTTAAGAGAAGGAAATCGTGTTGTCTAACAACTATACAATAAGCAGTGGAAGAATATAGAAAAGCTTGCCTTGGAAATACTCATGGTGTTCAATTCTGTTCCAGCCCTGATAGATTCCTGTTGACTAATGTCCCTTGATTGGGTACTATTTTGTTGTTTGAGTGACAGACTGAAATATCTCCCTCCTTCCCTCTCCACCCTCCATGTAGGGATGCTTTAATCCCAACCCCCAACACCAATATGTGCTTTTTGGTGATGGGTGCATTTCACTAGGACTGTCTTATCTTCTCCAGGTGCTTCTTGAAATTAAAGACTGTGTTTGGAAAAGAAGGACAATTAATTAGTGAGCAAAGGAAAGCAGTCCTTGTATCACTCGATCTGGTCTTAGAAGTAAGTGCTTCACACTTTTTCCAGTCCTTAACCCTGCAGCCCACAGCTTTCCTGTACACCTGCTCTGCTCAGCTCATCAATTTTCTGTGAGCCAGTTAAGTTCCTTTAAGCCTGTCCACTGAGAGGTGGTGATAGCTCTCTGAGAAAAAGAAGAAAAGAGGCAGAGAAACAGAACGCTGCTCCAGGCCCTTATCTGGATCGCACTGTTTGTTTTCCCATTGATGTCTGTAAATGAAACAAAGAGGATTTAATCATGTTAAACAAAAGCCTGTTGGTACCCAGAGGAAACTCATTTAACTCTTCTCCACTTCTTAGAGTTTCAGGTTTCTTACCTTCCTCTTTTGCCAATCCACCAGGCTGAGTTTCTTACCTGGGGCTTAAAATTGTGAGGTGTGAAACTCCTCTTTTGTTTTGACAGGTGCTCTTTGCTAAACATCAGCCTAGCCTTGATGGTGATAATACACAGAAAGAGGGGGAAAAGAAACTTCAGAGAAGCTAATGACTACAGTTACCCAACTTCTGCCTTTAATGGGTTTTATTAGCTTCCCTCCTTGGAGTTCTTTAGTTGAAAGTGGGAAAACAAATTGGGCTGTTGGGAAGAAAGTGCAGAAAGACAGCAGTTAAGCAATGAAGACCTAAAAACCATTCGCATTTTGAAATTCCCCAGAAGTAAAGAAAGAAGAAGCAAGCAGCCCACCCAAGACACCTCCTTCCCATGGAGGATGTAAACCTTAACAACCAGAAGGGCCAGGACTTTGCAGTGTTATCTGGTGGAAAGAAAAACTTAGAAGTGGCCCCAAAGCACCAATAACTTGACATTTGACCATAGGGTATGAAGATGTGAGTCTCACGGGAGAGAGCTACCTTAATTCTTTAGAGGGTAGGAGATACTGAACTTAAAGACCTCTCTCTTTCCCTCAGAAAACAATATTGCGATGGAGACAGATGCCAGGAGGCTTTTTCTTCAGTGGTTGGAACCACCATTGTGTGTGCCTTTGCAGTAGTGCTCCAAAATGGCCTCCCTGCATTAAAAGTTAGTGTCCCCCCACTAGGTTTCCCCCTGCTGTTGCATTTCTCTCCATATCTCCAACCTTCTCTCAGCATGCTCTTTTCTTGGGATTCTTCTACTGGGAACCAGGAGCTCTCTGCCTACGCAGAGATTTGGGGTCTTTCGTTCTGATCAAGCACTTTGGGACAAACAAGTGTACCATCTCATTGTCTTTATGAAAATATCAAAATTTCTTCATCTTTCCCTAGACAAAAGCAGGATATGGTTTTCACTCAGAAATAAGGTTTCTAATGTTGAGCTCTGATAGCTCACATCTGTAACCTAGCTACTCAAAAGGTCGAGATCTGAGTATCATGGCTCAAAGCCAGTCCAGGAAGGAAAATCCGTGAAATCTTTACCTCTAAAATAGGCAGAAACAGAGCTGTAGTTCAGGTAATAGAGCACTAGCCTTGAGCAAAAAAAAAAATGCTCAGGGACAGCACCAGATCCTGAGTCCAAGCCCCAGACCGACAGACGCACACACAAAATTGCTAACCATTATTATTTGCAACCTGGACCATTTTCATAAAGCAGGTGATTAATTCAATGATCTGTGTGATATCTTTATCTGTGTGATATGTTTCATCTTTCAAGTCTGGCTGCTTAGTTTTCCAAAGGTCTGGTAGAAAGGAGCTTCTTTCTTCCTATGGTAGGCCAGTATCTCTTGCACCCATGTTGACTTCTCTGCAAGAGAATCTCTAATGTCTTCTCTTTTCCCCTGAGATAATTAATTGAGCTGCTTAATCTCTTTCCTCAATTAAAGTTTTAAAGAAAATGGAATTGTATATTTAATTATAGTTTTTTTCTTTCATTAGGCCTAGAGGTATAGAACCTAGAAGGCAAAGGAAAACAAGGAGGTTATAGTTCTCTGAATGCCTACCAGTCTTCACAACTTGGCCATCATCCTCTGGAGACCAGGAAAGCAGCTGATGTTACTACTATACCCCTTTCCCTCTCCCTCTTCCTCTCCTTCTCTCTCTATGAATGTCACTTTTTGCTGCTACCTCCTACCTGAGTTCAGAGAGGATGGAAATGCACCCTGGGTA
>NW_012278158.1:0-1797 GCF_000151885.1 Dipodomys ordii
GGCTTTTTTCTTTTTGTTTATGTGGTGCTGAGGAATCGAACCCAGAGCCTCTGACATGCAAGGCATGCGCTCTACCACTGAGCCATCTTCCCAGCCCCTTACTGTTCTTTAATTTTATAGTATTCTTTAAATATTTTCTCCTTTTGGTCTATTTTTTTTCCCTTCTAGACACTATTATACAACTGTATTTGTGCATTACTGGGGCTTAAACAAGGTCTTACACTTTTTTCTGTTGTGGGGCTTGAACACTGGGCCTGGATGCTGTCCCTCAGCTCTTCAGCTCAAGGAGAGTGCTCTACCACTTGAGCCACAGCACCACTTCCAGTTTTCTGGTGGTTGATTGGAAATAAGAGTCTCATGGACTTTTCTGACTCAGCTGGTAGATCTCAGCCTCCTGCATAGCTAAGATTACAGGTGTGAGCCACTGGCACCTGGCAAGGGTCTTACACTTTTTGTTGTTGTTGGTCATGGGGCCTGATTTCTGGGCCTGGGCGCTGTCCCTTAGCTCTTCAGCTCAAGGCTGGCACTCTATCATTTGAGTCACACTTCCACTTGTGGCTTTTTGCTGGTTAAATGGACATAACAGGAGATAATGGTCTCTCAGATTTGTCTTCCTGGCTGGTTTTGAACATGATCATCAGATGTCAGCCTCCTGAGTACCTAGGATTATGGGCATGAGCCGCAGTGGCCTGGCTTACTGTATTTTTTTATGCTGATGGCTTTTCTTTGTCTTTTCTGTTTCCTGTCTTCCGCAGAGCCTCCTGGGACTGTCTCAACCCGATGGTTTGTTGTTTGCTCCTTTTGTTGTCTATCCTATTATGTTCTTTCTCCCACCTGTGTGTTCAGCTTTTTTGTTTTTCCAAATTTAGTGTTTTCATGCTTTGTGTGACCTTTGCTTCCTTATCTTAATAGATCAGAGTCTGGTGAGCTGTCGGTGTGCGTCAGTCCTGGTTCATCTCACACAGCCTCACACTTGGCACCCATGGCTGCCAAGTTTTGCTCGGGAACTCATCTTTCCCGGAGGGTGCCAGTGATCAGGTCTAAAGAGGGGGAGGCGCTGTCCTCAAGTGGGGCAGGGAGCTCACAGGCTAAGCTCAGCCACAACAGGCTTGCCTGAGAGCCCAGCTGAGCGCCATTGTGCCTCTCACCCACTACCCTACCTGACACCTGTTCCACTAAAAGCTCACCCCTCCCCCACGCCCACCCAGCCAGTCACCCACCCACCCACCCAGCCAGCCAGAGTGTGTTCGGGCAGTAGGAGAGGAGAGCCTTGTTAGCATCCAGCTAGTCTATAATTTTTACTTTTTGCAGGAATAGGTTTTGCCCTCCACTGGCTAGCTAGGCCCTCTACCACTTAAGCCACACCCCCAGGCCTTTCTGCTTTACCTTTCACGTAGGGTTTCCAGGTTTTGCCCCGTTAGCCTTGGGCTATGACCCGCCCACCCATAGGCTTCCCGAGTAGCTGAGACCACAATGGAATACCACATCTTGTTTGTTGGTTGGAGATGGGGACTTTTTGACTGTTAGCTTTAAGCTTCAGTTCTCCTGTTCTCCACCTCCTGAGTAGCTGGGATTATAGTTGTGGACTACCATGCCTTGCTCCTTGTTTTCTTTTCCCGTGGTACTGGGGATTGAACTTGAGCACTGCACCTCTTGAGCCATGCTTTCAGCCTGTGTTCTGTTGGTTATTATTATTATTTTGGGTCCAGTCATGGGGCCTGAACTCTGGGCCTGGGCGCTGTCCCTCAGCTCTTCAGCTCAAGGCTAGCACTCTACCACTTGAGCCACAGCACCACT
>NW_012278159.1:0-3114 GCF_000151885.1 Dipodomys ordii
CTCTTCAGCTCAAGGCTTGTGCTCTACCACTTGAGCCATAGCACCACTTCTGGTTTTCGGGTTTATTGGAGATAAGAATCTCACAGACTTTCCTGCCCTGACTGGCTTTGAACCATGATCCTCAGATCTCAACCTCCTGAGTATCTAGGATGACAGGCATGAGCCACAGGCACCTGGCCCCTGTGCTCTTCTACTGCGGTTTTGTTTTGTGGTTCAAGACCCAGCCTCATCCTCTGGTTCTTGTTTGTGAGTAGCTGCTAGTTGGCTGTTCTGTGAAGGATACAAAATCTAGAGACCTTCTGTTTTGCCATATTGCTCATGCTGGGTCCTCTACTGGTTTTTTTGTTTGTTTAGCAGCACTGTGCTGTGCTGACTAGGCAAGTACTCTATCACTTGGGCCAATCTCCCAGTCATTCCTTTGACTTTTTAACCTCATATTCTGTCTTCAGTTCTAGAAAATATGAATGTCTCTATTTAGGTCCTTAATGATTCTCAGAAATGTTTCACAATTGTTGGCATGTAGGCTTTATATGACTATATAATATTTTATTCTTTCACTTACATTTGTTTTTAGATTTGAAAATTCACCTTTTAAATGTCCAAGTTTCTTAGCCAGTTACCACTATGGTTTGGATTATACCTGTCTCCCATGGGCTCATTTGTTGAAGCCTTGGTCTCCGACTATTGGTAGAACCTTTAGGAGGTGGAGCCTCATACAAGGAAGTTAGGTCATTGGGGGCGTGTCCTTGAAGAGGATTTTGACTCCCACCTCTTCCTCTCTCTTTCTGATTTTGCTTCCAGGATGCTAAAAGGTAGCGAGTAGCTTTGCTTCTCACAGTGCCATGCAGCTCACCTCTTGCTCCAAAACAATAGAATCAAGCTACCACAGCCAGAAACACCAAAAGCATGACCAAAATAAGTCTTTTTCTGCAGGTGCTCCAGTTACCTGGATTACAAGTGGTAGGCAGGGACTTCTAGGGAAGGGCACATGTGCACAGAGAGAAAACAAAGGGAAGAGCCATTTTTCCCAGGCAGACCTAACAAGAGCAGTGCCATGTATGTATCAGATACTAAAGAAAAACCAATGTAAACAGCTAAAAACCCCTGCCCTATGGCATACACATTTTTGGTAGAAAAGATACAATGAATAAGATATAAAAATAAATAACTGATTGGGTGTGTTAAAGAGTACTAAGGACATTGGAAAAAGAAATAAGTAGGAGATGGGAGTGTGGGGCAAGTTGGGGGTTGAGGTTGTGTTTATGGGCCAAAATGAGCCTTATTAAGTTGACAGTGAAACCAAACCCTAAAGGAAATGAAGGAGTTTCACTATATGGCCATCTGGAGGTGAGCCTGCTAGGCAGAGCCAACAAATCTCTGAGTCTTAGTCATCAGGCAGCAGCAAAGAAGTCGTGTGGCAGGGAGAAGTGAGCAGGGCAGAGGAGAAAGGGTTGAGTCATTCCTGGCAAGTGGCTTTTAGTCTGGGGAGAAGGCAAAGCTGGGGAGCAGGGGGAGAAGACTCATTTCTATAAAATGTGTATTGATGCTTTTATTTCCAGTTATGTAATCAAGGTGGGGCTTGGGGGGTCTAACTGAATATCTTAAAATTTTCATGGACATTACCCTCTTTTTCTAGCAAGGAATGAATGTTTCCTGAATCTTTTTGCAGGCTGCATAGGGTACCTGGTGAGATAATTTGCCAGCCTAATGATTTTGATATTGATGCTTTAGTATTTATGTTTTTCATAAAAGCTAAAGGAAATCTATAAATACTTTAGCATTTATAGATTTATAATTACATGAACATGAACCTAAAAGGTCATAATAGTTAATATTTTTCAAAACAATTCTATCTGTACATACTATTTTAAATAGTAGCTTCAAAAGTAGCTTCAAAAATAATAAAATAACTGGAATAAGTTTGGTGAAACATGTTCATGACCTCTAATTGACGATGCTAAGAAAATTAAAGAAAAATAAATGAGAGGTTATATAGTATTGAACAGATTGCAGCTTAAGTAGTGAAAAATGCTGTGTCTCACCAAGTTATCTATAAGGTGGATGAAAACCCAATTAAAATCCAAAAAGCTTTTATCGTAGACACTAACAAATTGTTTAAAGCTGTATAGAGAAACTAAGACTAGTCTTCTTGTTGAATTATAGTCATCATTATTAAACCAGATCATATATTTATGAACTGATATTCATAAATGTTTTCCTCTTAATAGGTAACATAAGGGACATCTTGTTTTTGTCTTTCTGAGACTTCTCCCCCCTTAATGTTAGTTAATATACACTTTCAAAGTTGGCTTTCATCTTTAGTTCATTATTTTTTTATTCCCCTGTGGAGTACCTGTTTATCTCAAATTTTTTAATTAGAACATTCTGACATGATTAGGTGAAGATATCTTTACAATGGTTTTGGTTAGGACAGACTAGATTTTTTCTTATCTTGTGCAGGTACTAGGGTTTGAACTCAGGGTCTCATGTTCTCGCTTGGATTTTTCACTCACAGCACTCTACCACTCGAGCCACACCTCCAATTCTGGTGGATTTTTGCTGCTTAATTGGAGATTAAAGTCTCTCCAATTTGTCTGATCAGACTGGCTTCAAACCTCAATCTTCAGATCTGAACCTCCTGAGTAGCTAATCACCTGGCTCAGAATAGTTTTAAGTCATATATATATATAATATAAAGCATATATAATATGTATGATATGTAATACATACTACATATTATATATAGTATATATATTATATATGTTATATGGTATATTTATATACTATATATTATAGTATATGTAGTATATGTCATATGTATATATGATATATAATAGATAAAATATGTATAATATATTATATATAGTATAATATAACATGTCATATTATTATTGAACTTATTATAATATGTATATTATATGTTATGTTTGATATATAATAGATTATATGACAATTTTATAAATTAATTTTATATATAGTATTGTATATATCATATATACTATATATTATAGTATATATTCTATATAATATTATATTACATTTGGGGGGGGGATCTGGTCGTAGGGCCTGAACTCTGGGCCTGGGCACTTTCCCTCAGCTCTTCAGCTCAAGGCT
>NW_012278160.1:0-2002 GCF_000151885.1 Dipodomys ordii
CTCGCCTTGAGCTGAAGAGCTGAGGGACAGCGCCCACGCCCAGAGTTCAAGCCCCACGACCGACAAAAAAAAAAAAAAAACAAAACAAAGGAGGAAAATCAGTAATAAAATATTCAATCCAAAAGAAGGTAAGAAAGAGAGGAAATATAATTATAAAATATAGATAATAAGGAAACATAGAGTTAGATGACAGACTCATATGAATGAACTAAAAGTGCAGTCATATAATAAAGATACGAATTCTCGATTAAAAATAGATAAATAAAGCCAGTCTGGCCGGGAAAGCCAAGGAGACTCTTATCTTCAATTAACTACCACAAAGCCAGAAGTGGAGGTGTGGCTCAAGCGGTAGAGTGCCAGTCTTGAAGGGACAAAGCTAAGGGACAATATCCAGTATCTAATGAGGGAGTAGAGTTTCTGGAATTTGTCTGCCCCAGCTAGGTTCAAACCTTGATCCTCAGACTTCAGGCTCCAGAGGTGGAAACAAAACAAGAAAAAAAAATCCTTTAAAAGACATCAGCAAGGGGCTGAGAAGGTGGCTCAGTGGTAGAGCGCTTGCCTTGCATGCCTGAGGCCCTGGGTTCGATTCCTCAGCACCACATAAGCAAAAAGAAAAGAAGCCGGAAGTGGCGCTGTGGCTCAAGTGGTAGAGCGCTAGCCGTGAGCTGAAGAGCCGAGGGACAGCGCCCAGGCCCAGAGTTCAGGCCCCACGACCGCCCCCCCCCCCAAAAAAAAAAGACATCAGCAAATGATTCTGAAGCCTGCTGAACTAAGTCTCCCCTGAGCTCTAGCAAACAATCTACAAGGTGGGCCAGGCCCAGGCTCTGCTGGCACAAGCTGAGGAATCTGTCCCCACTTCCTTCTCAGACTTGATTGAAAGTTTCTCTAGGAATACACAAGCCAGTTTTCCTGATTTTCCAGGGAAGTCCCCAAAGCCTGGCTTTTATGTAAAAGTCCCCATTTCCCCGCTTTGGGTACCTTTTTATTTTGATAATAATTTCAATCTGGAGGAGAAAAAAACCCCTCACAATCACAGGAACAGTAGGAAGAGTTCTCACATTCTCTCTACCAACCTGCATCCATTGTTAATATTTGGCCTCATTCGCTCTCTCGTTTTAAGTTTTCAATTTTTATCGGGCCAGCCAGATAAAAATGGGAATCGGATTTGATCAAACTACTGGTTGGTGATTTCTGAAGTTCCGCTCACTCTGGCCAGCCCAATTAAATAAGAAGCTCTAGTGTGAAGGTTGGAAATTGGTGTTTCTAAATGCTTTCTCCCCACAAGGAATTAGCTCTAATGGTGTTCACTTCTTTGAACAATTAACTTACAGTTTAACAAAATGAATATCTGGAAGGTGGAATATGTGTTTTGTTTTTGAGGGAAATAGCGTCCAGTGAAAAAGGGCTGATAAATGGAGAGAGGTGGAGTGAGAGAATGCAATCCTAATATTCAATGTGCATATATGAAAATGGAATGAGGGAACTCAAGGGGATGGGCAGGGTTAGGAGAGATGGGGATGACATGGATCAAGATGCATTGCAGCCCGGTGACAGTGGCTCACGCCTGTCATCCTAGCTACTCAGGAGGCTGAGATCTGAGCATCATGGTTCAAAGCCACCTCGGGCAGGAAAGTCCATGAGACTCTTTTGGTTTTGTTTTTCCTGACTGTGCTTGTTCACGCTCCAGCTTTATTACTCATTGAACAAAGGAAAAAGAACATGTATCCTGTACCGTCACATATTTCTCAGATAACGTGAGTATGTGGTCGAGACAAGGAGCACGTTGAAAATGGGGGTTCAGGAGAAATTGTCCACTCTTGTACCTAAAGATGTCAGCATTATTTATTTATTATTTTCTTTAATTTTTTAATTGTAAAAATATTGTACAGAGGGGTTACAGTTACACCGTGAGACTCTTATCTCCAATAAACCACCAGAAAACTGGAAGTGGCGCTGTGGCTCAAGTGGTAGAGCGCTAGCCTTGAGCTGAAGAGCTGAGGGA
>NW_012278161.1:0-3025 GCF_000151885.1 Dipodomys ordii
CTGACCATGCTCACACAGAGTCCTGACCTTGCTCACACTGAGCCCTGACCATGCTCACACTGAGCCCTGACCCTGCTCACTCACTGAGTCCTGACCCTGCTCACACTGAGCTCTGACCATGCTCACACAGAGTCCTGACCTTGCTCATACTCTGTGTCCTGACACTGCTCACACAATGAGCTCTGACCACTGTTCACACACTGAGCCCTGACCCTAACACTGAGGCCTGACCCTGCTAACACTCTGAGTCCTGACCCTGCTCACACACTGAGTCTTGACTGCTCACACTGAACTCTGACCCTGCTCATCTTGAGCCCTGACCCTGCTCACACACAGAACTCTGACCCTGCTCACACACTGAGGCCTGACTCTACTCACAATGAGTCCTGACCCTGCTCAAACAGCCCTGACCCTGCTCACACTGATGCCTGACACTGCTCACACTCTGAGTCCTGACCCTGCTCACACTGATTCCTGACCCTGCTCACACACTGAGTCCTGAACCTGTTCACACTGAGCCCTGACCCTGATCAAAACCTGAAATCTAACCCTGTTCACACGCCGACACCTGATCCTGCTCACACTCTGAGTCCTGACCCTGTTCATTATCTGAGTCCTGACCCTGCTCACACTGAGTCCTGACTGCTCACACTGAATCCTGACCCTCTTTGCACACTGAACCCTAAACCCTGCTCACACTGAATCCTGACCCTCTTCACACACTGAGCCCTAACCCCTGCTCACACTGAGTCCTGACTCTGCTGATAGTCCTGACTCTGCTCACACACTGAACTCTGACTCTACTCACACTGAGCCCCGACCCTGTTTAAACTGAGTCCTGACCTTGCTCACACTGAGCCCTGGCCCTGCTTAAACTGAGTCCAGACCCTGCTTACACTGAGCCCTGACCCTGCTCACACACTGAGTCCCAACCCTGCTCACACTCTAAGGCCTGACCCTGCTCACACTGAGTCCTGACCCGCTCACACACTGAACTCTGACCCTGCTCACACACTGAGCTCTGACCCTGTTCCACATTGATCCTTGATGCTGATCTTGGGATATCCCTGATGGGCTGAGAGGCCATCCTTTGTGTTTTGTTCCTAACCCAGAGAGGCCCAGTGCTATCCCCCGGCCACTCTCCCACAGCGACCGCTGCTGTCCCTGGCTTACTCCTGATCTCTGTCATGTTGCCACTCTGTTGAGGCACCAGGTCCGTGTGTGACAGTGTCCTGGGGTTGGTGACGTCCAGCTAGTGACTGCTGCACTGGAGAGAGTGTGAATGCCACTGTGGGTCTCCCCTACGTTCCATAAATAATCTGGACCTGTGGCCAAGGATCTGAGTAAGGCACCTCCACTCCTGGCATCTCTGTCTTCCCGCCTCTGCTTTCGTGCCCGTGTCCTTCCTGCAGCATTTCTTACCCCTGGCCAGCACAGGGAAGGCACTCCATGGTCAGAGTCTCCTGGCCTCACACAGCTGGCCCTGTTCAGCCATATACCATTCATCTGCAGCTGACACCCAGACATAGCCCCTGAGATCCAGGAGCATGGGCTTCTCCTCTGGCCTAGAGACCTGAGCACACTTTGGGAGCCATGGAGGGCCCAGTGGAGACTGGAGTTCATCCTATCCATTCTTGCCCTCAAAGGGTGGGTGCGTGATGGGACGGGCTGGGCAGGGGCTGGCTAGCTTAGGGTAGACTAGCTGAGGGGATGGAGAATAATTGTCCTGATCATGTGGTTAAAGTTGTACAGATGGCAAGTCCAGCCATGATGGGAGAGTATCAAGAGCATTGTGATTAGAGTAGTGTATAATAACTATGTGAAGGAAATATATGATGGAAAAGTTTGATGTTCATGCAGGGGAGGTGGGAAAGTGATCATGGCAGTGGTGAAGGAGGAAGAGGAGGAGGAGGAAGGGAAGGAGGAGGAAAAGGAGGAGGTGGTGGTTGTGGTGGTGGTGATGGTTTCAAGGACTCAGGGGGCATTGTTAATGGCAGTGATAATGGTTACATAATAAATGACAGTAATGGAGGTGATGGTGACAATAATATTCACCATGGTGTTCTTTAGATGAGGATGGTGGTGGTGATGATTGTGAGGATGGTACTATTGTCAATGATGGTGGTGGTAATGATCATGATAATGGTGATGATGGTAGTGATATTACTGATGGTGGTGGTGGTGACGACAGTGGTGATGGTGGTGGTGGTAGTGATGGCAGTGATCGTGGTGATGACAGTGGTGATGGTGGTGGTGGTAGTGATGGCAGTGATCGTGGTGATGATGGTGGTGGTGGTGGCAGTGATGGTGGTGGTGGTGATGGCAGTGGTGATGGTGGTGGTGGTAGTGATGGCAGTGATCGTGGTGATGACAGTGGTGGTGATGGTGGTGGTGGTGGCAGTGATGGTGGTGGTGGTGATGGCAGTGGTAATGACAGTGGTGATGACAGTGATGGTGGTGGTGGTGGCAATGGTGGCAGTGATGGTGGTGGTGGTGGTGGCAGTGGTAATGACAGTGGTGATGACAGTGGTGGTGGTGGTGATGGCAGTGATGGTGATGATGGTGGTGGTGGTGGTGATTATGACAGTGGTGGTGGACTGTTTGGCTTTGAGGTCCTAAGTGGAATGGAGCTGTCCAGACAGAACTGGTGCAGCTGTCTATAGCCAGGCATGGATGATGCCTGCCCTCCAAGCCCACATCCCAGGCATGGGCTGCAAGGATAAATGATTTCCATACCTTCCCCACTGCTGTTCCTGGAATTTTGGAGGAGAGTGCTGCTGCCTTCCTCCCAGAGCAGCTGTGGAAATAGAGATGGAGCTGGAGGTAGAGGTGGAGATGGAGATGGAGGTGTAGGTGGAGGTGGTGGTGGAGATGGACATGGACATGGACATAGAGGAGGTAGAGGTGGAGGTGGAGGTGGAGATGGAGATGGAGATGGAGGTGGAGGTGGAGGTGGAGGTGGAGGTGGAGGTGGAGGTGGAGATGGAGGTGGAGGTGGAGATGGAGGTGGAGATGGAGGTGGAGG
>NW_012278162.1:0-1835 GCF_000151885.1 Dipodomys ordii
CCCCCCAAAAAAAAGAAAAAAAATGATGTGGCTCAGAAGCTCAAAAAGCAGAAATTGATAAAACTTCCAGAACAGTTATATATCAAATTAAACCCTCCTACAAATCGTTAATGTCTATGACATAGTTTAAATGTATCCCCAGAACTGATATGTTCATGGTCCACGGAGCCGTTGGGATGTAATTAAGGTTAGATGAGGTCAGGAGGGTGGGGCTTTGAGTAGATTTGTTTTTCTTTTGGTTCAAGTCCTAGGGCTTGAAATCAGGGCCTGGGCACTGTCCTGGGCTCTTTTTGCTCAAGGCTAGTATGCTACCATTTCAGCCATAACTCCACTTATGGGATTTTTAGTAGTTTATTGAAGATCAGAGTTTTGATTGTCTCTCTTTCCTTCTAATCTGAAGGTCATCTAGAAGAAATTTTTAGGTCGTTTATTTTATTTTATAGTGGCAGTAAAGTCTTCTTTTGGTTGTTAAATTTCTACTTTAGTAATTTCTTCTGTTTTGCAATTTATGGAGGGTGTCTTTTTGACCAATACATAACCAATGTATTGGTCAACATTAGTGAATGTTCTCTGAGTCTGAAAATAATGTGCTTTTTAAAATTTATTAAGGAAGTGGCGCTGTAGCTCAAGTGGTAGAGCGCTCGCCTTGAGCTGAAGAGCTGAAGGACAGCACCCAGGCCCAGAGTTCAAGCCCCATGACCGACAAAAAAAAATGTAAAATTGATTAAGTACAGAATTATGTATTATCTCTTAGATCAGACTTGTTAACTGAATTATTAAAATCTTCCCTAAATTTTCTTAGAAAAAAAGAATTTGATCTTCTGACCTGAAAATTCTGGTATTTTTATTCCTTGTGGGTTTTCTGATTTCTCCAAGGATCTTTGACTTATTTCTCTTTGTGTAGTTCAGAATTCCAACACACACAAGATTGGTTGAATCTGGTTTATGAGGCACTACTGGTTCAGGCCTATAATCTTAGCCATTCACAAGGCTGAGCTTTGAGGATCATGGTTTGAGGCCAGTAGGGCAGGAAAGTACAGGAGACTTTTTAATCTCCAATTGATCACAAAAGAAAGAAAGAAAGAAAGAAAGAAAGAAAGGAAGAAAGAAAGAAAGAAAGAAAGAAAGGAAGGAAGGAAGGAAGACGGGAAGAAAGAAAGACGCAAGAAAGAAAGAAAAGAGCCAGAAATGAAGTTGTAGCTCCAATAGTAGAGCACTAGCCTTGAGCAGAAAATGTCAGAGACAGTGTCTAGGCACTGACATCAAGCCCTAGAACTGCTACAAAACAAAAACAAAAACACAAAAACACAACTACCCAGTTGGGCGCATATTAAAATGTGCCCAATGTAGGGGACTATTGAATACTCTTGGTGGTGATCTAACTTTTTCAAATATGTAATAACTCACACACTAGAGTGTCGATTTTATTTTGTCTGATTGCTAGTTCTAACATGTCTTTCTGTTAGTGTTTATCTAGGACATTTGCTTTCATTATTTTATTTTCAGCTTTTCTGTTTTTACTTTAACTTTTCTGTTGTGTTTTCATCTTTTCAATTTGCTTTAAAGTTCTGTTTAAGAACATTACAAACTGGCACTGGTAGTTCATTCCTGTAATGCTGGCTATTCACAAGGTTGAGATCTGAGGATTACAGTTAGAGCTCAGCCTAGGCAGGAAAGTTGATGAGATTCTTTTTTTTTCATTTTATTTTTGTGAACATACTGTACAGAGGGGTTACAATTACATGGGCAGGATAATGCGTACATTTCTTATCAGGCATTGCAGCCTCCTCCTTTGTTTACCCTTCACATCCCTTCCCAGCCTCCCCCCCCCCCCC
>NW_012278163.1:0-1852 GCF_000151885.1 Dipodomys ordii
AAATTGTTTAAATAGGGATACAGGTGGACCCATTGCAACAATGAGATGTACAAGTCGTTATGTCAAAAACGAACTTTACAACTTTGGTGGGGGGGATAGCGGGGAGGACTGGGTGGAGAGGCGGGGGGGGCGAGGATGGGAAGGGATGGGAAGGGGAAACAAAGGAGGAGGCTACAGTGCTTGATAGGAAATGTACTCATTATCTTGCCCATGTAATTGTAACATCTCTGTATGGTATTTTCACAATAAAAAAAAAAGAAATGTAAGAGCTAGTATTCTCACTGTGTGGGAGCATAAACATGAGTGTTCTTTAAAAACTGTGTCACAGTAAGTAATTCTGTTTGAATTCTCATTTTAATTCAAGACATGTGCATTTGTGTTTATATATATACATGCATAAGGTGTAGTAGATATATACATATATACATATATGCATATGACATGATTGAAAAAAATATTATGATGTGATTATTTTTTAAAGAGATGGTAAAAATAAATAAATCTAACCAGAAAAAAAATACTTCTGAAAGCCAGACCATTTGTTGAATCTCCTAAGCCTCTTAATTCTGTCAAGTGAAGGAAATAAATACTCAAGTATATCCATCTCAGGGCTTTTCTGCTTTTACATCTACTCTCTTCATGTTTAAACTGAAATCTGTTTTTAGTTTCTTAATTGATTATAATGTCAAATATCCAATTTCAAGAACGTCCATTGAAGCAAGTTTTTATTTTAAAGTAGGAATAAATAAATAAAAGCTTTACCAGAAATGGATACAGGCTAATATTTGGTTCAACAGGAAGCAGAATTTGACAGAACTGAGTTTGCTTCCTGAACATCATTCAGTATGGTCTGTGAACCCATGTTCAGTTAAAACTTTCACCCACAATTATCCTGGCACATCATCATCTGTCCCCTCCTGCAACTTGACTTTCTGCTACAGTCAAGGTTTTGAAACTTGGATGAGAGTTTTTCAGCTTTGCACCATGAATAGTCTTTTCAAAAGAGCTGCCTAATACATGTCTCCAACCCTCTTCCCTGTACTAAGTTATATTCTCTGGGGAGGAAGAAGCAGGAGGATTGATTGCAGTTCAAAGCCAGACTACCAAATGAGACTTTGTCTCAGAAAAAAGAAAAAAGAAAACTTTATCTACTGATGAAATGCCCATTTCTCCCACAAGCAATCTAAGTTGATTTTTTTCCTTTATACTTGCAACCTTTTTACTTTGCATCATATTATGTATAAAATAAGATGAACTGAATTTTGAATACTTGTACCCTTTCCAAAGAAACGGTACCATTTTCAAAAACGTCATTGTATGGAAAGCACACATATATTAAGGCTTTTCTTATTGTATCAAGTTAATGGGCAAAGGGCAATTGATGTTGTAGTTGATCTGGCCTTCCTTTTGTAGCAATAAAGAATAATGAAGTATTGTAACTATATAAAGTCCAACTGGTGCTATTTACCATGAATTGCTCTAAATAGAGTTCTGATGGGAGGTTGCATTATGACAGTTCAGTAAAGAAAACTCAGAGCATCTGCACTATCTTTAAGAACAAGGGTCCAAACATGAAATTACATTACTTTTTGTCAAAAGTATTTATGGCATCTTAAGCAAACAACGGTTTACCCAAAAGACGTTTTGCCAAAAGAAGAATGTTTGTTTGCCAAAATCAATCTGTAAACATTTTTTAAGGGCTGGGAAGGTGGCTCAGTGGTAGAGTGCTTGCCTTGCATGCATGAGGCTCTGGGTTCGATTCCCCAGCACCACATAAGCAAAAAGAAAAAAGCTGGAAGTGGCACTGTGGCTCAAGTGGTAGAGTGCTAGCCTTGAGCTGAAGAGCTGAGGG
>NW_012278164.1:0-2460 GCF_000151885.1 Dipodomys ordii
AGCTAAGATATGGAACCAACCCAGGTGCCCCTCAGTAGATGAATGGATCAAGAAAATGTGGTATATATACACAATGGAATTCTATGCCTCCATCAAAAGAATGTCATTGCCCCATTTGTTAGGAAATGGAAAGACTTGGAAAAAATTATAGTAAGTGAAGTAAGCCAGGCCCAAAGAAACATGGGTCCCATGGTTTCCCTTATTTGCAAAAACTAGTATATGTCTGAGTCAATCAGAAAAGTTAAATAATTTCTTTACATGCACACAAACTATTACTTTTATGTTAGTTTTTATGCATGATTTAGTATATACACATATTCTTGAAAAGCATTAGCAAAGTGCTTCATTCAAGCTTTTCTTATGTATTGTTAATAATGTTGTGGCAGTAGATTACATGTAGTAATTAGGTACCAAAATACCATGAATCTGACTTTCCTTACAAAAGAACAATTGAAAATATGACATAGTTGCAGACACATACTGTAGATGAGAAACATGAATCCTCTCCACTAATTTGGAAAAGAAGAATCAGCACATTGTAGTGTTATTCTTACATAAATACTTAGGCCTGGCTTATATTAGTTTATCTTTGCAATTATCCAGTCTTACCTTCTTTACATCAAATATGTGGCTGATAATAAATAAGTGATGGTTGGTATACCAGGTAGATTTTTATTTTAATTTGGTAAATTTAAGCTGCAATTGTCAAGTGTAACTTGTTTACTTCTGGAATATTTCCTACCTCAGAGATGGCTCAAGTTCTTTATCATGGCTTACATCATTGATTACTCATTAGCTTGCTCAATAATTCTTTTGTCATTGATTTCTTAGTAACCCACATAAATCCATTCAGGAACTGACCTTATCAAATCTGGTTATTTTATATTTGAGCTAAGTCACAGCTCAATTGATTTGACAATTCCTTTCTCATGAAATCAAAAAATGGCTTTATTCACTAGATATTTTTAAGACTCAATAGTGTGAATTGGTTTACATAGTACAGTCAAGACCTATTGTTATCTGTGTCAACTATTAAATGAGCTTTGTTGAAAGAAGTATGAGATCATTCATCCAATTAATACTGTGACCTACCCTCATGAATACAATTTCTTTTTTCTGTACGCAGGGACCCTACGGAAGAGCCATGGTTAAACTGACAAGGTACTCTATCCCTCAAATGCACATGTATTTGTAATGAATCACCTTTATCCACATTTTTTTTGGGGGGTGGTCGTCATGGGGCCTGAACTCTAGGGCTAGGTGCTGTCCATCATCTCTTCAGCTCAAGGCTAGTGCCCTACCAGTTGAGCCACAAAGCCACCTCTGGCTTTTTCTGTTTATTATGTGGTGCTGAGGAATGGAAACCAGAGATTCATGCATGCAAAACAAGCACTCTACCACTGAGCCACCTTAAAGCCTTATCCACATTTTTAATATACCTGGAGTTTCAAGTATATGTGATCAATCACAGTCTAAAAATATTAGATGCAAATTCTACAAACAAATAATTCATATGCTTAAAACTACTTCTATAAATCATATTTTACATGTGTTCTATTGAATTTTAGCTATAGTTAATTTCTATGCTCTATTTTTATCATATATTTGTCTATACATAAGAATACTTTATAGTACACATAGAATTCCTTTCAATATTTTGTTTCACTTGCTGGAAGAATATTTGGTATAGCTCAAGGATAAAGATGGATTATTATTACAAAGCCTTTGTAAAATAAACTTAAAATTTTAGGAAATTGATATAGATATTTTGCTTAAATTGGTTCTCCTACTAATGTAAACACACATATTACTTGGAAAACAGGCTTTGGCAAAACTATAAATTAAAAGTTTACTAAAATTTAAATAATTAAATAAGCAAAAATAATTTTAAAATAATTAAATAATTAAAATAACATAAACACCCTTAAAGTAGAGATAACTTATTAAACAAAACTGTAAATTCTGCTTTAATATTTTATCTATTAACATTAACACATCATATATCATGGTATGTTATTCCAACCCTATCTATTCAGCTATCTATCTGTATACCTATGTATCTATTCATCTACCATTTATCCAAAAATGCATGTACATGTGTGAATTTATATTTTTCAATTTATATCCATCTTATTTACTTGTACACATACCTATGGAGGATAATGTTTGGAATTATTGGTTAGTGTTATTTAAGACATCTTAGCCTATGTTAGGTCATTCTATATCATTCTATATCATGGAAGGTAAAGAAAAAAAAGATCAACTATGTTTATTGCAGCATTATTTACCATAGCTAAAATATGGAACCAACCCAGAAGCCCCTCAGTAGATAAATGGATCAAGAAAATGGGGTATATATACACAATGGAATTCTATCCCTCCATCAGAAAGAATGACATTGCCCCATTTGTTAGGAAATGGAAAGACTTGGAAAAAATTATATTAAGTGAAGTAAGCCAG
>NW_012278165.1:0-2885 GCF_000151885.1 Dipodomys ordii
TATCTATCTATCTATCTATCTATCTATCTATCTATCTATCTATCTATCTATCTATCTATCTATCTATCTATCTATCTATCTATCTATCTATCTATCTAATCTATCTATCTATCTACCTATCTCTCTGTCTGTCTGTCTGTCTGTCTACGTGTTCTGGTTGGTTCCTAAAATTCTTGTTCTGATCTGTAGTTTTTAGCTCCAGTTGCCCCACCACTATGTGATGTTTTTATGTACCTCTCCTCATTAAACTACCCTTGGTTCTGTCTCAAAAAAAATTTACTGACACAGCCAGGCTATGTCATGCTTATAATTCTAGGTGCTCAGGTGTTTAAGATGTGAGGTTTGTGATTTAAAGTCAGTCTGGGCAGGCAAATCTGTTGAGACTCCAATTAACTACCAAAAAATCTGAAAGTGGAATTGTGATTTAAGTGGGTAGAGCACTAGCCTTGAGCTAAAAGCTCTGGGACAGCAGGTAGTCCCCAAGCCCTGTGCCTGGGACACACACACACACACACACACACACACACACACACACACACAAATGTTGACATAATCTCTTCATTTCTAACAAGAGACTGACACTTTCATAAAAGGATTTTACTTCAGCGTAATATTTGTCATGTCAGATACGAATTGCTTCACTCAACATAGGATGTTCCTGTTCTATATTGGTCATCTCTTCTCTCTTACAAGAGATATTTCCTGACTCTCCCTCACTGTGGGCCCACCTTACTTCCCTATAAAAGAGGTTTCTCTTCTTTTATTTCAACAACATCAGCTGAAAACTCTGTTTGTTGGCCTGCTAAATTAGTCTGTGGTATTTTTAATAAGTTTTTTTTATTGTGAAAATACTGTACAAAGGGGTTATAGTTACACGAGCAAGGTAATGAGTACATTTCCTATCAAGCGTTGTTGCCTCCTCCTTTGTTTTCCCCTACCATTCTGTGCTATTGTTTTCATTGCCAGAGTTGAATTGCTAACCTCTAGTATTTCAGAATGTGACTGTATTCAAAAATAAGGTATATTGATTGATTGATTGATCTGTTTATTTATTTACTTCCTTTTCTATGCCTTTACTAGGGTTTGAACTCAGAGCCTTGTACCCTCAATTTTGTTTTTCATTCAAGGTTGGTGTTCTACAATTTGAGCCACGCAGGGTCTTTTTAGATAAAAGTAAGTTGAGATCATTAAGATAGGCCATAATCAAATATTATTGGTGGCCTTACACAAAGAGAAAGTTTGGATATTGACACATACAAAGAGTTGCAAAGATAGGAAGTCAATCAACTATAAGTCAAGGAGAAAATCCTCAAGAAATCAGTGCTATTGACATCTCATTCATGGTCTTCTAGTCTTCACAACTGTGAGAGAGTAAATTTGTGGGATTTTTTGTATATATTTTTTGTTGTAAAGATACTATACAGAGGGGTTACAGTTACATCATGTGGGACTTTTTTCTTTTAAACTGTAACCTTAGTAAACTAGTGCAATTGTTTTGGCCTTTTTCTATATCTCTGTCAATTTTTTCATAGTTATACTGTTCCTCAGTAGGTTTTTCTTTTATGTTGCTAAACCAATTATCATTTCAGCCTGCAGTGTTTGTATTCTATTATTTCTGTCCTGGCCAAATTAATTAATATCAAATAGACATTCGAATTGCAGTATTATGACCCAAAAGGCTCTAAGCAATCACTTGCAGAAGAAGAACCTTCCCCAGGGATCTGTTCAAACCTCTAAAATTATTTTTGGCTTTCTTACAGGAGGCAGATTCCCTGCCGTTTCTAGCCATCACTACTTTAGGAGTACTGCCCTCTGTTTGACCTCTGAGCACACCATTATTTTCCTTTACAAACCTAAACTTGAGATCTTCTTAGCTCTAAAAAATACCTATTCACAAATATTGATGTCCTTGGTGTGAGAGTCAGCCTAGAGCTTTTCACACCTCTCTGTTATGTCCTCCAAAGGTGCCAAAGTCAGCCTCAGCAAAAGTATGTCCAAGCATCCTGTCAAAGCAAGGCCCGGGGATTCATAGACTGTGTTCTCTGCTTCCTGAGCACGTGCTCCAAGCCATTCTCATGTTCTCATTTACCTTGCAAATCAGCCTGGTTTACATCCTTATTGAAGCTTTATAGGAGTTAGGACTTTGAGGTAACTTACACCAGTGGGTTCTACTCCCTCCCCTGCCCCAAAATCAAGCATTGCCCCATGGTGTGCATGTGGAAGTGGAAGACTTCATTTTAATATCCAATCCAAACTCAAGTGAAGTAAACAGTAGCTCTAGATTTTTGTGCCAGGTTTCCTGTTCTGTTACAGTCAGTGTAAACATTTCCAGATTTTTGTTCAGACTTGACTCACCACTCACCCATCTAAAGTTTTGTGTCTGTGTCAAGCATCACTGTAACCATTCAGTTGACACTTAATTATAGCTTACTTGAGTTTAGTCTCTTTATTTAATATGTACTTTTGATGTCTGCAGTCTATGATTAATCTTCTGCCACAGATATAGTACTTAAAGCTATGCTAAGCTCTCTCCTGTACAGAGCTCTGTGCCAAATAGACACACAATGTTGCTCATTTCCTAGGAGCCCAAGGAAATCTTTTGAGATTCTCTTTTGAAATTTCTCATAATAACAAATATCAGACAAGGAGTCATTTGGTAGGAATTTTCAGAAACTATCAAATGTAAAAGTAAGAGTTATAGTCTAATACTCAGAATATCACAATTTCTTTTCTTCCCTTTCATTTATTTGTTTGTTTGTTTACTTGCTTATTTATTTTTGTACCAGTCCTGGAGTTTGAACTCAGGGCCAGGTCTTGTTTTCCTTCCTTCCTTCCTTCCTTCCTTCCTTTCTTCCTTCCTTCCTTCCTTCCTTCCTTCCTTCCTT
>NW_012278166.1:0-1748 GCF_000151885.1 Dipodomys ordii
TCTGCTTATGTGGTGCTGAGGAATCGAACCCAGGGCCTCATGCATGCAAGGCAAGCACTCTACCACTGAGCCACCTTCCCAGCCCCTAGACTGGATAATTTTAAAGAAATCATGAATGATGAACATTAATAAGCTTATCCAATGGAAAAACACAGTTTTTGTGTGTGTGGTACTAGGGTTTGAACTCAAGGTCTTATGCTTGCTAGGCAGACACTCTTACCACCTAAGCCACACCCTGAAACTGTGTTTTTTTTTTTGTTTTTTTGTTTAGGTATTTTTCCAACAAAGTCTTGTATTGTTCTTGGATAGACTTGAACTGCAATCTTTCTATTTACACTTCCTGTTAGAATGGCAACTATGTATCATCACGTACAGCTTTTATTAGGTTGAGATGGAATCTCATAATAATAGTAATTATTATGATTATTGTCAGTTGTGGGGCTTGAACTCTGGGCCTGGGTGCTGTCCCTCAGCTCCAGCTCAAGGCCAGTGCACTAGCACTTGAGCCACAGCACTACTTCCAGTTTTCTGAGTGGTTTATTGGAGATAAGAGTCTCATAGACTTTACTGCCAGGGCTAGGTTAAAACCTCGATCCTCAGATCTCAGCCTCTTGAGTAGCCACCGGCGCCCAGCTTAATCTTTAGTTTTTGCCTGGGCTGGCCTTGAACTACAGTCTTCCCAATCTCTGCCTCCCAGGTAGCTAATATTAATAGTCATAAGCCACCACATCTAGCTAAAGTATTAAAAAAACACTAAGATTTACTAGATATGAGATTACAGTAATTAATATTCAGAGATCACAGCAAGCTATGAGAGGTCTTTTGTAATATTTTTGTGAGCAAGATGGAGATCAGTGTTTATAAAGATGGTTTGTAGCTTGGCACTCATGCCTGTAGTCCTAGCTCCCAGGAGGCTCCCATCTCAAACATTGTTTGAAAGAAGCCCTGCAGAAAACTCTGAGTTGTAGATTGTCAGCAGAGCAACCAAGCCAAGAAAAATTGAGGACTGAGTTCAAATCTTGGAACTAGCCAAAAATTAAAATTAAAATAATAAAAGTTAGGTAGTAATGGGTTGTAATCCAAGTCAGCATGAGAATAGCATCCCTAGATTTCTGAAGTGCTTCTTAGGCCTGACCTGCTCAACATTCAGATGGACTTTCTGCAGACTCAGAAAGCACACCCAGAATGGCTAGTGCTATACATCTGGGAGTGATGCATTAGATGCCATCTAATGATTAAGATAAACAGGATAAAATGATTTTGAAGTAAATGTACAACCAGTCACTAGTCCTGAAAAATGTCATTCACAAGGTAAAAGTGAAAGACATGTAACTGTTGTATGGTGTAGGTGACTTAGCCACTGTAAATGACTGTAAACCCAAAGTTTACAACAACCCAAAGTTGCAACTTAATGATGTATGACACAGGAAGGTATTCATCTGGTGTGTTCTCTGCAGATCATACTATGAATAGGATTTATTCTGGATGACACATTTTAGACCAGTGTTGACAAACTAGGGGGTGTTCAGGTGTGCAGATCAGTGATAGAGTAGAATTATGCGTGTGGAATTCCATGATTAAGCCAAGAAGTCATCCTAGCCTCTTCTGTTTCTATTTTCTTTTCTGTTTGGGTCTCCCACTCCATCTCCATCTCCCTCTTTCTCTCTCTTGAATTGAGATTTGAACTCAGGGCCTCATGCTTGCTAAGCAACCACTACTCTATCCCTGCCCCACTCCTTTTTTTTTTT
>NW_012278167.1:0-2544 GCF_000151885.1 Dipodomys ordii
GGCTTTTTTTTTCCTGCTTATGTGGTGCTGAAGAATCGAACCCAGGGCCTCATGCATACAAGGCAAGCGCTCTACCACTGAGCCACCTTCCCAGCCCTGTTGTTTTTTTTGTTTGTGAGGTTTTTTTTTTTTTTTTTTTAACCAGTCCTGGGGCTTGAATTCATAGCCTGAGTACTTTCCTTGAACTTTTTTTTCTTTAAGGCTAGTGCTATACCACTTGAGCCAGAGCTTCACTTCTAGCTCTTTGGTGGTTAGAGAGAAGAGTCTCATGGACTTTTCTGTCCAGACTGGCTTAGAGCTGTGAGTCTCAGATTTCAGCCTCCTGAGTAGCTAGGATTATAGGCATGAGCCACCAGTGCCAGGCCATGTGTTGTTTTACATAAATTTTGAACTTAGAGGATTTGCATTGAATTGTTTAATAAAGCTTTGATTTGTAGGCTATTTATTTCTTAGGAGCATGTTTCCTTTATACCACTGAGAATAGTGAAAGTAACTACCTAAAATCCTGCATGTTCATTCTAGTATCTGTGTCGCCACAGAATTGGGCTCTGTTCTCTTTTTAAGAATGATCCAGTCATACATCTGTGACTCATTCCTATAATCCAAGCTACTCAGGAGGCTGAGATCTGAGGATCATGGTTCAAAGCCAGCCTGGGCAGGAAAGTCTATGAGACTCTTATCTCCAATAAACAACCAGAAAACCAGAAGTGGCGCTGGGGCTCAAGTGGTAGAGGGTTAGCTGTGAGCTGAAGAGCTGAGGGACAGCGCCCAGGCTCAGAGTTCAAGCCCCACAACCACCAAAAAAAAAATATATTAATAATCCCATTTCTTTAGATTGCAACTAACTTCATTTTTTAAAATTTTGAGTATACATTTAGAGTATAATATCTATTATGTTATGGGAACTTAACATCATGTTATGTTCCTCTGAATGTGACTGTACTGGTTTTTTTTGGTTTTTTTCTTAATATATATTTTTTGTTGTACAGATACTGTACACCCCCACCCCCGTGCAAAGTTGTAAAGTTTGTTTTTCAACATAGTGTACATCTCATTGTTTCAATTATTTCAGCATTTGTTATTTCCCTTCCCCTCCCCAAATTAGAAAAATGTATATACAAGATGCAGGGCACTGGAATCAAATACAGTGACAAGACAGGTTGTACCATGGGGGAAGAACATACAACGAAACAAAAAAAAAAATGACATAGTGCATTATAAGTACATTAAAAAGAACAGCAAGAAAGATAAAACCTCTCGTGTCCCAATCTTAGGGTTCATTTCTCTCAGCATCAGGTTATATGGTCATATGTACATAGCTTTTGACCTCTTCTGCTTCTCCTAGACATATAGTAGTTATTGCAGATAAGGGAAAACATGGGACCTATGTTACTTTGAGTCTGGCTTACTTCACTTAATATAATTTTTTCCAAGTCTTTCCATTTCCTAACTTGTTTTTATTTTAGGAAATTTAACTTGGTTTTACATGAACTATAGTTGCCCAGATTTGCTTTTGCTTTCTTTACCCAAATTAGGAAAACTAAGCGTTTAAAAAATATATTTTATATGTCCAGCATGGCACAGCTGTGGACCCCTCCTCATGCTAAACAATATTTTTAAAAATAATAAAACCAGAAACTCAACCTTCTGGGGTATCTGTGCTCCCCTCTAGCAGCTTCCTGCTTTTGATTGTTTTCCTGGTTGTCAGGTAGTAAGTTAGATTTTGTCCACAGTTGATTCACAACAGGATTGGTCAAGGGGAGCTTAACTTGCCATTGCCTGATGCAGAGGCACCTTAAAATTCTTTAAGCACAGTCTGCAGATAGAGTATTTGGCATGGTGACTCCTCTTATTCCCTACCCCCCGCCCCCCAAAAAAGTCACATTTCATTGAAGACTATTTTTCTATACTTATTTGGTTTTTTTATTAACATGAGCTAAACCATTTTACTTTGAAGAAAAATAGGAAAAGCAAAGTAAAAAGTAATAGACCTTTAACAAAGTGTGAAGTTTTCAGGGTACTGTTTGTAGCTTGATTTGTATTTTTTAGCATTAATGATTAATTCTTGGAAGGCTATAAAGCTCAGAGTATTAGGAATTAAAATTGGGTTGGTAAAGAGCGAGTTTCCTATCCGAAGACATACACAGAGATGAGAATGTGTCAATGAACATTGATACCAAAGGAAAATCCTTTAGGTCATAAATGCACAGTACAGGAAAGGTGAGTAGAGAGAAACTAAGAAATTTGTTAACTGTGCCTCTGGAGTTTTGAGACTGGCAATTAAGAAAACAATTTTATTTTAAACGTGCCATAGTCAAAGAGGTCTTAATTTTTCACCACACGGTGGCAGTATGTATCCAGCTATATATTTATATATATATATATATATATATATATATATATATATATATAGTCTAGAGACATATTCTACGTTTCAAAATATATATTTAGACAGTTTGGTAAATCACAGTTTTAATCAAAAAGCTGACATATTGCAATATATAACTTTATTTTTACTTCTTTATTTCTTATTTACTATCAGCT
>NW_012278168.1:0-1732 GCF_000151885.1 Dipodomys ordii
GAACATGGTTAGCCTCTCCTTTGTTTTTCTCCTACTATCCCTTCCTTCCCTGATCTCCCTTGTTCCTCCCTCCCCAGAAAGAAGTATCTTATTTTTCCTAAGAAAAATACTCAGACCTAGAATAAGCATTGAATTGTTCATTTTAACTTATGTATACTTTATATTGACAAATATATAAATACATTGTATTCCACGGAAATATATATTAGTTGTTGCTCAGGAAAAGTAGCTTGTTTTTACCTTTAGAGATAAATATAATTTTATTTGGGATTCATTAAGTTATATTGTACCCAATATGCAAGGTCCTGATGTAGGGTGGTTTGAAAGGTGAACAGATGGGATTTTATTTTTAGTTCACATTAGCACACCCCATCAAACACTCATTTTCTTGATATACCAACCAGCATAATACAAAATATATCTCTTCCAGCCATACAAATTTCAAATAATGGAAGAAAGATATGGAATACAATTTTAATTTTAACCCTTATGACCACTGAGAGGCTAAAGCTATTTGCTATAAATATATAGTTAAGAAATTCATATTGAGGGGAAATGGCCAGCTATCAATAATGTAGCAGTAACAAAAACTTTTCATTTGGGACTTTTTCAAGGAAGATTTTCAGTAGAGACTATTAGTAAAGTAGATTATTAGTAAAGTAATAATATTTCCTGTATTTCAAGATAACAAATTTCTGTTCCACATTGTAGGTTCAGAAACAGCATAAGCTTCCAATTTAAAAATAATACATGTGACTACTACAAATAATAAAATAATAAAGATGTCTACTATGAAATAAAACAGTTATATTTATTTTCATTTACAAAATAATAATTAGTATTCATCCCTAAAATTTATTATATCTTATTTTTGTGGTACTTCAAATTGAATCTAGGGCCTTATGGATTATAACATAAAGCTACATTTCTTGCCCTTTTGTCCTAGATTGTTCAATCTTATATTATATTCTCCATTTTATTACTGAGAATAAATTCAACTTGTAAGTAAATCAGTTTTCAGTTTTACTAAGTACTTTAATAAATTCTTAACATCTCTTTATAAAGCTTGGTATTTTATTAAATATATATGATATACCCAAGTGTCCATGGACTCACACCTGTAATCCTACCATTTAGGAAGCTGAGCTCTGGAGGAAAGTCCATAAGATCCTTATCTCCAGTTAACCATAAAAAAGCTGGAAGTGTAGCTGTAGCCTTGAGCATAAAACCTCAGGGACAGCACCACACCAGTATCATGAGTTCCAGCCCCGCAATATATACATACACACACACACACACACACACACATATATACACACAAACACATGTGTCACATGTGCCACATGTCATGCATGCATCATGTTCCATGTGTGTCATATCTGTCTTGTGTGGCATGCATGTAACGCATGCCATGTATGCGCCATATATTTCACACATGTCATATATCATATGCAATCATTGACAGATGTGTATATAATGACATATATGTATATTTTGTCCTACATACTTGAATGACATATGTGTATATTCTGAGTATGTATTTTCTGTATATATAATGTACTGTTTAATACATATAATAATACTGTATAATTCTGTATAATATTCTCTCTCTGTATAGAGAATATATAATGATGCATTATTATATAATATAATTTTATTTTATTTTGTTCAAAAGGTGATGTACAAAGGGATTATATTTACAAAAGTAATGAGTACATTTCTTGTTGAACAT
>NW_012278169.1:0-1705 GCF_000151885.1 Dipodomys ordii
AAGCAAAAAGAAAAAAGCCGGAAGTGGCGCTGTGGCTCAAGTGGTAGAGCGCTAGCCTTAAGCTGAAGAGCTGAGGGACAGCGCCCAGGCCCCACGACTGGACCCCCCCAAAAAATTTAAAACAGAATAGGATAATATAGGATAGGATAGGATTGAACAGGAGATAGGATAGAATAAGATGTAAGATATAGGTATAGGATAGGACATAGGATAGGATAAGGTATAATAGGATATAGGATAGAACAAGATCTATGATATAGAATATAAGAAAAATGATATAGAATATAGGTTATAAGTCATAGGATGGAATATAGAATAAGATATAAGATATTTGATAGAGGATATGGGTAAGATTGTATATAAGAAATAGAATAGGCTAGCATATAGGATATAAGATATAAGATAGGATGAATACAGGCGATCACAAATAGGTGAGTATTCAGACAACCCAGAAGTGTGTGCCCATCAGGAGCTAGGAATCAGGAAATGGAAGGGTCCTGCTGCCACCTTCTCCTTGTTCCATGTCAATGTCTACTGGCCATTGTCTGGGGCAAAGATCCCATCTTCCTTCACCTGTAGGTGACCAAAGACAAAGAAGCAGTTCCAAGAGAAAAAACAAGTGGTAGCCAAGCTCAGAGGCCAGGAACTGAGTAGCTCTTGGAGTGGGCCCTGTATGTATGGCTACAACCCTACATTGGTCCTCCCCACCAAGTTGTAGTGGCCTACCCATGTGTGTCCATGGCCACCTGGGGATGTTAATGGAGAGGGGAGTGGATCTCTGTGACCCTGGGGGCCACTGCCCAGAATAAGTAATTCTGACTAGGAGAGTCAAAACCTACACAGAGCACCAGAATCACATGTCCTGTGCCTGGGAGTCCAGTGAAGACCATGGCCTCTAGCCTCCCTCTGTTTCTGGCCAGTGCTGATAGGGAAGACAGGAGGGTCTGAGCAGGAAAGAGCCTCAGTGAGAACAGCAGGTCCCAGAGAACTTGTGGGGCCCAGGGACACCCATGTCCATCATGTTCCTTCCAGCTCCATGAGGTACCTCCTCATGGCTCAGCCAAACTTTGTATCAGGCCACTCTAGCCACAGGCTAGAGTCGAGAGATTTGTACCACAGCCCCAGGTTTTTTGGCAGTGGGGAGAGGTATTCCTAGGAGTGAGGGATTCTGGGCCAACATTGAAGTCATTTCAGGGACTGGCCACAGAAAGGAAAAGGAAAAGTAAGAGACTCAGAAAGGGATGGAAGACTCTAGGGGCAATGGCAGGGGCTGGAAGTACCCAGCTTGTTAGGGGCATATCAGCCTCATGATCTTCAGGACACACCTTCTGTTACCCACTACAGCCCGGGGAAAGGAGGACCCTGGGGCTATAGCAGTGGAAGGACCATTCGGATTGACCCCATTCACAGTGGCTCATCTGCAAAGCACCCTCTTGCTCCAGCCCAGTGGTCTCTAGGCTCATCCTAGAGCTAAAACAGGGCTCCCCAGGGAGCTCTGCTTCAGAGCTAGATGGGCAGACATTCAGGGGTACCAGCCAATGGCACACCCCTAAGCCCCCCTTAAACAGGACAATCTTAGCCCACCACATATTGCTGGCCCCCTGGCTCCCTTTTGAAGGCTGGAAAACTTTGAATTCTCTTTCCTTCTTGGGTTGTTTACTTGTTTGTTTTGTGTGTGTGTGTGTGTGTGTGTGTGTGTGTGTGT
>NW_012278170.1:0-1287 GCF_000151885.1 Dipodomys ordii
CCAACATCAAATACAGTGAAAGCAGGGGTTATACCGTGGGGGAGGGACATACAAAGCAACAACGAAATCATCTTATAAATATGTTAGAAACAATCACAAGAAAGAAAAAAATTTGAATACTTATCTTGGGGTCCATTTTACCTAACAATCAACTTATCTGACCGTTTCTGCTTGACTCAGACATATACTAGTTATTGCAAATAAGGGAAACCATGGGACCTATGTTTCAACAAAGAAAGACCTCTTGTGTTACTATCTTGGGCTTCATTTCCCTTAGCATCATCTTATATGGTCCTATGTACATAGCTTTTGAGCTTTTCTGCTCATCTGATAAAATTATCCTAGACATACACTAATTATTGCAAATGAGGAAAACCATGGGACCTATACTAAAGCTACCAGCACAACCACGTTTATTGCAGCATTATTTACCATAGCTAAGATCTGGAACCAACCCAGATGCCCCTCAGTAGATGAATGGATCAAGAAAATGTGGTATATATACACAATGGAATTCTATGCCTCCATCAGAAAGAATGACATTGCCCCATTTGTTAGGAAATGGAAAGACTTGCAAATTGTTTAATGGTAGATTATTCCAGGTTAATCTACACTCCTCCATACTAACACTGACTGGGTTGGTAGGGAGAACTCTTCCAGAATACATTCTGACTGATATTAATCTTAAATTATTTAAATAGATTGATTAAATATTATTGAAATAGATTATATATTATTTTATTACTTTATCTCTTCTCAATGTAGATTCAGAAGTTCAACTATTTGTGGTAGTTAGGATCATGTAATCAATCTACTTTTCTTTCATTGTAATGATATATAATGAGAAAATTATTGTTCATTTTCTCTGTGTACTTCTGAAATTATAAACGAGTTTCTGGTATCTTTTTATGAAAACAAAGTATATCTAGTCCTTTGATCCCTTGGAGGCAGTTAGAGTAACATTTTAAAAATGTGACAGTTGAGTTAAACCAGCACTGACACTGGTGCAAGTCTCACGTGCCCAGTGCTCTGCAGACAATGCTCCTAGCTGGTCTCTTTTAAAATACGAGTTTCATACAAAGTAACCTTTTTTAGCAAGTAGTAAAAAACAAAGTACAATTAAATTAAAATGTCAAGCTTTTACGAATTATCTTTAAGTAGTTGTACAAAGGGGTTGCCACTTAACAGAGCAGTTTATGAATACAATAATTCTTGATCAGTGTCACCCCTTCCCATATTCTCACCCATCCTGCCCTCCCCTCCCCTCCCCTCCCCTCCCCTCCCCTC
>NW_012278171.1:0-1176 GCF_000151885.1 Dipodomys ordii
CAGGGCCTCATGCATGCAAGGCAAGCACTCTACCACTGAGCCACCTTCCCAGCCCCTAGAATTACTTTGGATATTGTCTTTGGTTGATGGAAATGATGAATTTCACTCTTATTTTTTTGGCTTGTTCTGGGGCTTGAATTCTGGGCTTGGGCTCTGTCCCTGAACTCATTTTGCTCAAGGCTAGCACTCTACCACTTGAGCCACAGCCCCACTTCTGGCTTTTTCTATAATTAATTGGAGACTGACTAGGAAGGTTTCGCAGACTTTCCTTCCCCAGGATGGCGTTGAACCAAAGTCCTTAGCTCTCAGCCTCCTGACTAGCTAGGATTACAGGTGTGAGCCACCAGCACAGGGCTGAGTTTTCACTCCTTTTAAGTCAGACATAGGACTTAGAAAAATCAAAACATTCCCTTATTCTGGGTATTTTTCTTGTGGGAACTGTTTTTAATTTATTGCTGTGATTCCTCCCTTATAGATGGCTCGGACTCAGAAGAACAAGGCCACAGCACATCACCTAGGGCTCCTTAAGGCTCGCCTTGCTAAGCTTCGGCGAGAACTCATTACTCCAAAAGGTGGTGGTGGTGGTGGACCTGGAGAAGGTTTGTAGTTTGCATCTATATTTTTTTTTTGTATAATTCATATCAAAGTAATACATGTATGTGGCTAAAAGTAATTACAGGTTTTCTAAAGTCAATGTGTATTTTCTTGTTTTGTGCAAGTTACAGAGGCTTGAATTCTCGGCCTCTCACTCTTGCTTAGCTTTTTTAATCAAGGCTGTGGGTACTTCCACCTTTCTACTGGTTAGTTGGAGGTAAGAGTTTCCCTGGGCTACCAAAGAGCTTGGATCCTTAGCTCTCAACCTCCTGAGTAGCCAGGATTACAATCAAAAGCCACTAGCTCTTTCTATTTCCTATTTTCTAAGCTTAAATTATTAATTTTTAGTGATACTAGGATCAACCCATGGTCTCACCTGTCCTAGGCAAGTGCTCTACTATTGAGCCATGCCCCAAGTCCCTAAGCCTGAATTCTTGAATTGTTTATCCTGTTTTTATCTGTTAGTTTCAAAGACAAGTGAATAGTATCTTGAGTAAAGTATGGCTTTCCTTTTCTTTCTTTCATGTGTCTGTTGGTCCTAAGGTTGAAACCAGGGCTGGGGCTGAGTTTTTTTTTTTTTTT
>NW_012278172.1:0-1432 GCF_000151885.1 Dipodomys ordii
GCTTTGTATGTGCCTCCCCCACGGTATAACCCCTGCTTTCACTGTATTTGATGTTATAATTTGTGGAGGGAAAAGGCAAAAACCTATCGTTTAACTAGGGATACAGGTGGACCCATTGCAACAATTAGATGTACAAGTCGTTATGTCGAAAAACGAACTTTACAACTTTGGTGGAGGGTGGTGGAGGGGATTGGGAGCGGGGAGGGGAGGATGGGAAGGGATGGGAAGGGGAAACAAAGAGGAGGCAACAATGCTTGATAGAAATGTAGTCGTTATCTTGCCCATGTAATTGTAACTGCTCTGTAAGGTATTATTACAATAAAAAAAAAGAGATTTCACTGTAAGAAAAAGTGGAAAAAAATCAAAGATTCTATCTCATCAGTCCACTGTGAGAATAAAGTGTGCTAGGTCATAAACCTGGCAGTGAAGGAGGAATAGCAGGAAAGCCTAGGGTTAGAGTATAGGAAAATCAGAGTTTCAAAAAGCCACAAAAGGGGTGAGGAGATGATTAGGTGGCTCATAAGCATACTCCATTTGTGTTTTCTTCAGATTTCTTTCTCTAAAGATGGTAATAGGAGATTGCAATTGATTCAGAGCATTTTCTAATGTATTGTAATTGTAAAGGTGATGTACATGGGGATTATATAAGCTACATAAGTGAGATAAAGAATATATTTCTTTTGAGCAATGTCACCCCTTCCCTCTCTCTCTACCTGTTTTTTCCTTCTGGTCCACACCTACAAGTTGTATAGTTCATTTATATCATAAGGTTTAGTGAAAATCACTGCTGAATTTGTTCATTCATTATCCCACCATTTCTGTGTCCCTCTTACCCTTCCAATGACAGATACACAAACAAACAAGACTAAAATAAATAAAAACAAAAACAGCAACAAAGAGAAAAAATATCTTTTTTCCATTTCCTGGGGTTCATTTTGATAAATCGTATTTTATATGGTCAGATGTACATATAGCTATTGCACCTATGTGACCCTCTTCTAAGAATATCCTCCTTTGGTATCACTCTGTGTGAATGCCTAGAGACCTATATCAAGTCCCAGTGTATTTTTTTCTTTTATCATCAGTGTGTTTACTTGTAGCATTATAGGCACATTCTAGTTACTACAAATGAGGAAAACCATGCAATCAATGACTTATGGGGTCTGGCTTACTTTGCTTAATATAATTTTTCACAAGTGTTTCAATTTCTTTTTTTTTCTTACCATTTTTTTTGTGAAAATACCATACAGAGGGGTTACAATTACATGAGCAAGGTAATGAGTACATTTCTTATCAAGCATTGTTGCCTCCTCCTTTGTTTCCTCTTCCCATCCCTGCCTCCCCCGCCCCCCATCTCATTGTTGCAATGGGTCAACCTGTATCCTTATTTAAACAATTTGTTTTTTTTCCTTCCCCTCCACAAATTATACCA
>NW_012278173.1:0-3597 GCF_000151885.1 Dipodomys ordii
AAAATTCTGGGATAGTACCCAGGCTCTGAGTTCAAGCCCAAGGAAAGCAAAAAGAAAAAGAAAAATTAAGTTTAAAATTAATTCAAAATCAAACATCTCTGAACTTTTCAAATACATGATGATCACTAGTTAAAGCAAACATTTCCCAAATTGAATAAATCTTTATGCTATTGCCAAGGGAAATGAACTGCCTAAATAAACAAATTATTCTGAATCTGAACTGTTTTTGACAGTAAAAATGTCAACAAAAGAATCTGGCAGTTAAAAGTATGAAGGAGGGGCTGGGAAGATGGCTCAGCGGTAGAGCGCTTGCCTTGCATGCATGAGGCCCTGGGTTGGATTCCTCAGCACCACATAAGCAAAAAGAAAAAAGCCGGAAGTGGTGCTGTGGCTCAAGTGGTAGAGGGCTAGCCTTGAGCTGAAGAGCTGAGGGACAGCGCTCAGGCCCAGAGTTCAGACCCCACGACCAGACACCCCCCCCAAAAAAGGTATGAAAGAAGTAGTCTTAAATCATAAAAGTGACCTTTATAATAAATCTAAGAGTCAATTCTAGAGCTATGGTGCATGCTTGTAGTCCCAATTGTCCCAATAGTCAGAAGGCTGAGGCAAGGAGGATCAATTGGGGCCAGAAGTAGTTTTGACATCAACCTGTGTCACATACTATGACCTTGTCTAAGAATCAAATTTTCATTGGGCACCAAAGGCTTATGCCTATAATCCTAGCTACTCAGAAGGCTGAGATCTAATCACAGTTCAAAGCCAGCCCAGCCAAGAAAGTCTACAAGACTCATCTCCAATTACCCACCAGGAAACTGGAAGAGGAGCTGTAGCTTCGAGAGGTTGAGCGGGAGACTTGAACAAAAAAGTTCAGAAACAGGTCCAGGGCTGAGTCCAAGCCCCACAACTGACAAGAAATAAAAAACAAAAAAAACAAATTTCCTAGAAAAATGTAACCTCAAACCAGGTAATCCTAGCTACATTGTTTGAGCCCTAACTGGGGAAAAGTATGGGAGACCCCATCTCAACTGATAAAAAGCTAGGTGGCTGGGCACTGGTGGCTCACGCCTATAATCCTAGCTACTCAGGAGGCTGAGATCTGAGGATTACAGTTCAAAACAAGCCTGGGCACGAAAGTCCGTGAAACTCTTCTCTCCAATAAACCACTAGAAAACCGGAAGTGGTGCTGTAGCTCAACTGGTAGAGCCCTAGCCTTGAGCTGAAGAGCTGAGGGACAGCACTCAGACCCAGAGTTCAAGCCCCATGACCAACTAAAAAAAAAAAAAAGAAAGAAAGAAAGAAAGCTGGGTGGACCGGTGTATACCTGTTATCACAGGAAACATAACTAGAAAGATCACGGTCTAAGCTGTGCTAGGCACAAAGCAAGACCCTATTAAAAGAATAACAAAGCAAAAGAGCTTAGAGTGTGGTAAACACACAAGGTCTTAAGTCAAAACCCTAGAGCATCAAAAGAATTTTTTTTAATTTTAAATGTAACCTCAATTGTTTACCTATCATGAATGAGGCCATGAATTCAATCTTCAGTACCTCAAAATATTTGTAATAGCTAGGTTTTAAACTAAGGGTTCACACCTGTAATCCCTGCTATTCAGGAGGCTGAGATCTAAGGATTGAGGATAGAAGCCAACCAGGCAAGAAAGTCCATGAGACTCTTATCTCCAATAAACCACCAAAAAGCCAAAGTACAGTTGTGATTCAAGTGTTAGAGCACTAACCTTGAGGGAAAAAAAAAAAACCTAAGAGACGGAGCTCAGGGCATGAGTGCAAGCCTCAGGACTAGCACACCCACATATGCACACCCACACCCACACAAAAGAAATTATGGTTTGATAGTTTGTATACAACAGAAAAAAGAAAGAAAAAAAGAATACATAAGCGCTGGGAATGTGGCTTAGTGGTAGAGTGCTTGCCTAGCATGCATGAAGCCCTTGGTTTAATTCCTCAATACCACATAAACTGAAAAAGCTACAAGTAGCACTGTGGCTCAAGTGGTAGAGTGCTAGCCTTGATCAAAAGCAGCTCAGGGAGGGCTGGGAAGGTGGCTCAGTGGTAGAGCACTTGCCTTGCACGCATGAGGCCCTGGGTTCAATTCCTTAGCACCACATAAGCAGAAAAAAACTGCAAGTGGCACTGCCGCTCAAGTGGTAGAGCGCTAGCCTTGAGCTGAAGAGCTGAGGGACAGTACCCAGGCCCAGAGTTCAGGCCCCACGACTGGACCCCAAAAAAACAAACAAACAAAAAGCAGCTCAGGGACAGTGCCCAGGAAGTCAGGAGTTCAAGCCCTAGTACTGGCAAAGAAAAAAAAATACATAAAACCTCTTAGAGAGGCTGAGGGGATGTGAAGGACTACAGAGAGGGCAAACTGGAGATTTTAATTGTAAGGCATGATCTTTCCAATGGGGATGAAGAAAATGGTTGGGGACGCTAAAGAAGGTACTTGTACAATGTGGTAGAAATACTGAATGCCACCTGCTTTGTAACTTTATAACTTTTTTTTTTTTTGGTCGGTCATGGGTCTTGAACTCTGGTCTTGGGCACTATCCGTGCACTCTTCAGCTCAAGGCAAATGCTCTACTGCTTGAGCCATAGCGCCACTTCCTGCTTCGTAACTTTAATTGGCTGTTCTTATGTTAAATTCACCTCATTAATTAAAAAAAGGTAATCTCTACTTTTCCTTTGCTCTTGACTAATCTAAAGGATTTTATTGTTTCTAATTTAACTATCTATTGAAAAGATCTAATTCACACATTTTCCTAGCACTAAAATCCCTCCAAAATTCACTGCATTTATAAATCATTGTGTGTGTGTGCGTGTGTGTGACTAAAAATGTTCTCTTGGATGAGCCAATCCCACATGTATTTTCTAATTTTTTTTTTTTGGTTGGTAGTGGGACTTGAACTCTGGGACTGGGTACTCTCCCTGAGCTCTTGAGCTCAAGGCTAGTGATCTACCACTTGAACCACAGTCCCACTTCCATTTTTCTGGTGGTTAATTGGAGATAAGAGTCTCAAGAGACTTTCCTGAGTGAGCTGGCTTTGAACCTTGATCCTCTGATGTCAGCCTTCTGAGTAGCTAGAATTACAGGCGTGAGCCACTAGCACCCAGCTTATACCTTCTAATCTAAAAAACAAACAAAAAACTAGCAAACTGAAAAGAATATTTTAAATGCTTTAATAATTCATTTATTTACAAATGTGTTTTTCTTCAGAACACGGCTAAATTTTCTATTTTTGAATTTCCAAAACCTATACAATATTAAGTTGCTACATATAAGCCATCTACATTTACAACAATCATATTAACTCTACCTGCTAAGCTCTTTTTATGTACTCAACAAGTTATCTACTATTTGTGAGGGTAGGACAGTGTTCTGAGAACAGGAAAATAGGGAAGAAATTAAAAAGAACTGAGATACACATATGCCCACAAGAACTTATGGAGACTAAATGGACATACACCTAAATATGATGTAATTATATAGCAAAAGTGAAGCATCAAGAATTTCCAGAGGGTGGGGCTGGGAAGGTGGCTCAGCGGTAGAGCGCTTGCCTTGCATGCCTGAGGCCCTGGGTTCAATTC
>NW_012278174.1:0-1269 GCF_000151885.1 Dipodomys ordii
ACTGCAGTGAGTGCATAGAAAATCATTTAAAAGAAAAAAACAAAACCTCAATTAAATGAACTCATCTTGTTTCTTTTCTTTTTTTTGCGGGGGGGAGGATCCGGTCATGGGGCCTGAACTCAGTCTGGGCGCTGTCCCTAAGCTCTTCAGCTCAAGGCTAGCGCTCTACCACTTGAGCCACAGCGCCACTTCCAGCTTTTTTCTTTTTTGCTTATGTGGTGCTGAGGAATTGAACCCAGGGCCTCATGCATGCAAGGCAAGCGCTCTACCACTGAGCCACCTTCCCAGCCCTCCTGCTTCTTTTTCTATAAGAGGTATTTCTTTATTTTTAGAAAAAAAATTGTTTTTGAGACAAAGTCTCATTTGATTGCTCAGGCTGGGCTGGAATTTACTATGTAGGTCAGGCTGGCCTTGAACTCAAGATTCTCTTATTTCAGCCTTCTAGGGGTTGGGATTATAGATGTGCACCACCATACCAAGTTGAGGAAAGGTATTTCTGCTCAAAATTATCTTTCCTTCAAAATAAGGTCTGTGTGTGTTTGTGTGTGTGCGCGCGCACGCGCACGTGTGTGCATGTTGGTACTGGGGTTTGAACAAAGCTTTGTGCTTGCCTCAAGACTTGGGGGTGGTCCCAGCCCTATAAAAATGTTTTGAATAATTGTTTTGTGATTGGTGTGATATGTGTCACTGAGAACCTATATGTACATTTATATATGTGTGTATATACATACATTCTCAATGATGAGAATAATTTTGAGACAAGGTCTTGCTCTGTAGTCCACACTGTTTTGCCTCTGCTTCCTCAGGTTTGGGATCACAGGTGTGTGCTACCATGCCTGGCTAATTGTTATTCAGTGTTTTGTGGTTTTATAAATCTTTCTTTTTTTTTCTTTTTTACTTTTTTTTTAGCTTTTTTATTGTAAAAATAGTATACAGAGGGGTTACAGTTACATGTGTACGGTAATGAGTACATTTCTATTGAGCATTGTTACCTCCTCCTTTGTTTTTCCCCTATCATCCCTTCCCTCCCTACATCTCCAACTCCTCCCTCTCCCTCTCCCACAAAGTTGTAAAGTTCATTTTCAACATAGTGTCTTGTACATGTCATTGTTACAATGGGTCATCCTGTATCCTTGTTTCAACATTTTTTTGGGGGGTCCGGTCGTGGGGCCTTAACTCTGGGCCTGGACACTGTCCCTCAGCTCTTCAGCTCAAGGCTAGTGCTCTACCACTTGAGCCACAGTGCCACTTCTGGCTTTTTTCTTTTTG
>NW_012278175.1:0-1399 GCF_000151885.1 Dipodomys ordii
CTGGACAGGGAGGGTAAAACCCATGGACCCAGTATGGCAGCCTCAAGGTAGATAAGGGCAAAGCGGGGAGACACACCCCCTCTTGCAGATGCACTTCATGGAGGGTATCTGAAATCTCAGGCACTGAAGTGGGGGTCTCAGTGTGGCTTGTTGGGGTGTCAGGTGCACAGGTCTGGGGGGAAGCCCTCAGGTCAAGGGCTGGCTTGCTCACCTAAAACCCTGGTGCTGCTGTAACCGAGAGGGACACGTGTCCACGGGGGAAGGTGACCTTGCTTATCCACCCCTCCAGACCAGACCCAAGGGGAGCTCAGACCTTGTGCCAGGCTGCCTCTCTTCCAAGAAGGGGGGTCTTGGAAGGGGGGGGATGCTGGATCACAAGCCAGCCCCCCACCCCCGCGTCTCCCACCATGGGATCTTCATCCGGGACTCACTGACCTCAGGGTCTAGCTCAGGAGATTCCAAGCCCTGCCCCCTGGCCTCTGCACATGCGCGTGTCTGTCCAGGCTCTTCTTAGCCCCACTACAGGGCTGAGAGCGGGGCCGTGGCCTCCCAGCATGGGTGAAGGGGCCGGCCCTGCTGTCCACAGGCGTGTGCAGACGTGTCTTGTGTAGGTAGTTGTCATGTGTGCGGCTGTGTTTGAGTGCAGGTCTGCATTTGTGCATAGGTAGGGGTGTGCACAGGAGTGTGTGCAATGCGTGCAGGTGGATGTGTGTGTTCATCTGTGTGGATACGTGTGTGCACGCGTGTGTGTGTGTGTACGTGAGTATTCTGGAGAGCCGGCCCCCTGTGTTAGCATCTTAGATGCGGAGTCTTCTAGAAGTTGAAGCAATTTGCTTTCCTGTCGATAAAGAGCTGACAGAGAGGACACAAAAGGTGTGAATGGATGAACAGTGTTCTGGAGAGAGAAGAGAAGGTAGGAGCTCAGGCAGGAATTGAGGCTCTTTTGCTTTTTGATGTGTGTGTGTGTGTGTGTGTGTGTGTGTGTGTGTGGTGTGTACACACACACACACACGCACTGGTCCTGGGGCTTGAACTCGAGCCCTCAGCACGGTCTCTGAGCTTTTATCCTCAAGGCTGGTGCTCTACCACTGAAGCCACAGCTCCATTTCTGGCTGTGTGGTGGTTAGTCGGAGATAAAAGTCTCATGGACTCTTTGGACCAGGCTGGCTTTGAACCTAGGATTACAGGTGGGAGCCACTAGCATCCACAGCTTTTTCTTCTTTTAACCATCTAAGTAAAAGAGCTGGAAGAGCGTGTGCACGGTGCAGTCAATCCTGGAGTCTGAAGCTGAATCGGAACTCTCCTGGGGAGGATCCATCAAAGCTGGGCAGGGCGTGGCCAGAAGCTTAAGAGGATGACTTGATGGGAAAGGCTGAGGGGGACAGGGCTTGAAGCTTTT
>NW_012278176.1:0-3565 GCF_000151885.1 Dipodomys ordii
ATCTCAGCCTCCTGAGTAGGTAGGGATATTATTAAAGGCATGAGCCACCAGCACCTGGCCTATAGTTTATGTTTACATTATTATTTAACATTCCCTTGAGTTATTGTACAGAGGGGTTTCCATTCAGCCTGTCAGTGTATGAGTACAGTGCGTCTTGATTCATCTCAGCCCTTTCTTAATTCTCTTCTATCTCTCTGAATGATTGTAGAAGGCTCCAGAATGAGAAAGGCGGGAGCTGCAGGGTAGGAGTGGGGCAGACAGCTCATGTGTGTTCATCTATAAAGCATAGTGGGGGTCAGCTGAGAACAGCCCCCGGCCCCCCAGCCTGGTGGAGGCTGAGCTCATGCTTCATCTTTTGGGAAGTGATCCCAGGAACCTTAGACAAAACCCAAGTTGAAATAAACACTTGGGGTCTAAACACCCCACAGTCTGGGGCGAGCGAGCCTCCTCTTGAGCCACCGGCTTCCACACCAGGCCAAACACAAACACAAAGCCGCAGGGCTGGCTGCGCCTCTCCCACAGCGTCAGGGAGATTAGCCCAGGGCCGGGGCCAGCTGATGTCCCTCTCTAGGGTGACTCACTCTGCCTCCCTGGTGGAGAGAGGAATCCAGCCCGCCAGCCGGGCTGGATGAGGGCAGAGGTTGGGGTAAACACCTCGGGAGGTCAGGGATGTGGTGGGGATGAGGGTGGGGCAGGAGGATGGGGCTCTCTCTGCTCTGTGGAAGGAAGGGCTCCAGGGACCCAGCTGCCCCAGGCTGGAGAGGCTGCTTGGAAAGCATAAGACCTAGGGCCAGAGGTATGTGCAACAGGGGTGATGTTTGAAGCCAGGAGGATCCTGGTCAGCAGGCTGGAGCTGGTCTTGGACCCCCTCCCCCCCCCAGCTCTTAGCAATCCAAGAGGGATGGGTGGGGGGCTTTTCTGCAAGAGCCTCAGTGGTAAATATTTGGGGCTTTGCAGATCACATGGTCTCTGTCCCAACTCTGTGTGTCTGTACACATGAACAAGCATGGCTGTGTGCCAATAAAGCTTTATTTACAAACACAGGTGGCCAGTCAGGCTTGACCCACAGAACCATCGTGGACCAGCCTTACCAAGCCTGTGGCCTGGGCTTGTGGGGAGGGGCTGGAGGGCTCTTGGATTGGAGGGCATAACCTGTTCCCTGTGTTCCTGACCTTGCCCACGGTGCCCCCCTCCCCCCCGCCCGGATGGGGAAGGCTCGTTCATTTCCTAGCCTCCCCACACCCTTCCTTCCTACCTTCCCACCTCCCCACCCAGCCATGTGTCTACTCCCCTACTCACTCCATTGTTGTAGCAAACCCAACCTGCTTGCCCGCTCATTCATTTGTGGATTCCTTCCATTGTTTATTCACTCACATATCCACTGATTGGTCTCCTAGAAGCTCAGAGTCTGTTACCTAAAATGAAGCCGAGATAGTCACAAAGGAGGGTCCCGCCCCTCTCCTTAGACTTTGGGCCTGGCAATGGAAAGCAGCCATATTGACCAGTCGTGGTGTCTTGTCACGGAGGCTGTGGGCCAGTCCGGGGAGACACGGCACCAATCCTGGTGCGAGCACGGTTGGCCGTGGCGCTGGTGACGGTTGTGCCGTGTGTGTGGCCTCTCCCTCCTGGTCCTTCCGCTGCGCTGGCCCAGGTGTCCCTCAGCTCTGACATCTGATGGCTGAGCCGGGCTAACCTCTGCACCCACACCACGGGCAGGTCATGCACAGGGAGTGGCAGCTCCAGGACTTCTGGTCCCCATTCCAGGCCCCTCCTCCGTCCCTCTTTCTCATGTTCCTTGAGCCATCCTTGAGCACTGGCTCTGTGCTAGGGCTCTGCGCTGAGATCACCAGTGAGCACCCAGGCATCCTGGTACTCTTGCCTACAAAGACCTACACAGTGAAAGAAGCAACCAGACAGAGCGGGACGGGCTGGGCTGTGTCAGGGCCATCCAGTTGAGGCTTCAGAGGATGTGGAGGAGTTTGCCTGCCAGCTGAGTGAGGCAGAAGGTACTGTGTGTGTGGGCGGGGGTGGGTTAGGGCAGAGTCTTGGGACTTTTAAAGAAGTGAGTGTATTGGGGAAACTGAGCCAGAGCCAGGTGGAAGAGTCTGGAGGTGAGGTGGGGGGCAGGCTGGGCTGTAGTTATAGCAGGGCAAGTGTGCCCCCCTTAACCCTGGCTAAACCCTCTACCCCCTTGTCCCCACCGGAGACCTCCAGGGAGTCACCGCTATTTGGCCTCCCCCAAATAGCTGGGCTTGTTGAAAATTCCCAGCAAGCACTCAGCTGGGCAGGTTTGGGGGTTGGGGGAGGAGAGCAACAGAAAGCGGGGAGTAGGGGCAAAGAGGGTTCTTGGGTCTTCCTGGGAGAAGGTGAAGGGTCCTGGCCCCAGGCCCTCAGCCAGCACCCCTGGGAGCACTGATCCAGGAGCAGATTACAAGGGAGAGAGGAGCCAAGTCAGCCTTGAAAAAGAGCAGGGCCAGCTAAGCTCCAGCTCAGCAGGTCACCGGGGAAATCTCGGCCTAGGAGGCAGCTGTGGAGCAGGGCACAGGCAGCGTGCAGGGAAGCGGGGGACTCTGCGGGGCGTGCGGGACACCTGTGTGTGCGTTTGGGGGTGTGCGTGGGGGTGGGGTGTTGGCAGAGATGACGGGAGCATTCGTGTCTTTGCACATCCATCCATCTGTGCACACTCCCTGTGTGGCTGCGTGTGCTTGGGCATCCGTGTGTGCGTGTGTGTGTGTGTGTGTGCGCACATGCATGGAGATGTGTGGACACACGTCTGGGATCCGGCTCGTGTCTCTTCTGGTAGGAATAGACCTGTTCTATTTCCTTCTTCCTTCTTCTCCCACCTTCTTCCTGATTCTCAACCCATATTTGACCTTCCCTTCCCTTCCCTTCCCTTCCCTTCCCTTCCTTTCCTATGCACACTGTGTCTGAGAGGTGGGATCTTCAAGGTCTCCCCTCTTCTGGAGCCTCCCTGCAGGGGCCCGCCAGCCTGGGGTCTGTGACCCGCATCGGAGCCCCTCTGGGAAGGCTCCCTGGTGCATGGAGCAAGCGCAGGGAGGCTCCTGGGTGATTTATCAGTGCCTTCCCCACCCGCTGTGTCCTCACTCCCAGCCAGAAGCCTCCTCCGCACGGGGGCGCCGGGCCTGGCCACAGGCTACCCACTGGCCTGGGCAGCAGGCGTGATGGCCCAGGGAGGCAGATAGTATCTCTTACTTTTGTGTGTGCTTGCTGGCCCTGTCCACGTCACCAAGCACCCTTGTCCAGAGCCACGGGGACCGAGGGCTTCCTCGGTCCTGACTGGAGCACTGGGCTCCCCTTCTTCTGTTGCTCACTCTCCTCACTTTCCTCCTCCTTCACTTCCTTTTTGTGCCAATACTGGGGCTTGAACTCAGGGTCCAGGTGCTGTCCCTTAGCTTTTTTACTCAAGGCTGGCACTCTACCACCTGAACTCTACACAGCCCCACTTCTGGCTTGTTCATGGAGAATTGGAGATAAGAGTCTTCACAGACTTTTCTGCTCAGGCTGGCTTCAAACTGTAATCCTCAGATCTCAGCCTCCTGAGTAG
>NW_012278177.1:0-3320 GCF_000151885.1 Dipodomys ordii
AAAAAGCTGGAAGTGGCGCTGTGGCTCAAGTGGTAGAGCGCTAGCCTTGGGCTGAAGAGCTGAGGGACAGCACCCAGGCCCAGAGTTCAGGCCCCATGACCAGACCCCCCCCAAAAAAAGTCTCATGAACTTTCCTGCCAGGGCTGGGCTGGCTTTGAACCATGATCCTCAAATCTCAGCCTCCTGACTAGCTAGGATTACAGGTGTGAGCCACCGGTGCCTGGCTCCCACTGTTTTGATTGTAATAGTTCTCTATTATAATTTCTGCTTCCACTTCGAAGTAAAGAAGCTTTTGATGGTAGTAATTCAAAACGTTCATGTCAACTGCATGCACTGAAGGGAGCAAAGCTGACAAGTTTTCCCATGAAGCCCCCACACAGCCAGACTGGAACAATCCCAGCATCCTGGGGCTCCCCAGCAGGGAGGAGCTAAGGCCTTAAGTGGCTCAAGTGGTGGAGGCATTCAAATGCAGGACCCAGGAATCAAAGAAGATGAAGAAGCTGGGCGCTAGTGGCTCACGCCTGTCACCCTAGCTACTCAGGAGGCTGAGACCTGAGGATGGTGGTTCAAAGCCTGCCTGGGCAGGAAAGTCTGTGACACTCTTATCTCCAATAAACCACTCAGAAAAATGGAAGTGGCGCTGTGGCTCAAGTGGTAGAGCGCTAGCCTTGAGCTGAAGAGCTGAGGGACAGCACCCAGGCCCAGAGTTCAAGCCCACAACTGAATAAATAAATACATAAATAAAATTTTAAAATACTGCAATAACCTCTCTTTGCCAGAAAGTCCGAGAAAGAACTTCTGGCATCTCCAAGTGAACCCACCTTGGCTTTATCCAAAGGCCATCAGAATATGTCTCCTCTGGTGGGAAAATTACCTCCCCACGACACTATCCTACCTGCCGCCAGACCCAGCCCGTCACCTGCTGCTTTCCTTCCAGAACGCCGGTGTGGCTCACAGATTCCTGCAGTCTGGTTTCTGTAGGTGAAGCAGAGGACATTCACCTGAACAGACTTCCAGTCATCGCACCCGGCGGAGCTGGCCTTGAAAGAGCAGTTCGGGTGTTAGTCAGCTTTGCATCAGTGACCAGACACCTGAGACAATCAACTGCTTGTCAGTTTCCGTGGCTGTGGAAAAAGACCTGAGATACTGACTGCAAGGAAGAAAAGGGTACTTTGGCCTTAGGGTGGCAAAGGTTTCAGTTTGTAGTCACTTGGATCCTTGTTTCGGGATTGGTGGTCAGAGGAGCATGGGAGCATGGTTGGAAACTAATCACCTCATGGTGGCCAGGAAACAGGAGGACAGAGGGAGTGGGGGAGAGAGAGGGAGGCAGAGACAGAGAGAGGAGCTGCGGGCCAAATACACCTTTTCTTTTTTGTTTTTTGCCAGTCATGTGGCTTGAACTCAGGACCTGGATGCTGCCCCTGAGTCTGTTTGTGCTCAAGACTAATGCTCTACCATTTGAATCACAGTGCCATTTCTGGTTTTCTGGTGGTTAATTGGAGATAAGAGTCTCACAGACTCTCCTGCCTGGGCTGCCTTCAAATCACAATCCTCAGATCTCAGCCTCCTGAGTAGTTAGGATTACAGGCCTGAGCCATTGGCGCCCAGCCAAGTATACCTTTTCAAGGATATATTTTAAGGCCCTACCACTTCAAGTTTCTACTTCCCTCAAACATCTGTGACTCTTTCAATGGATTAATTAATTCACAAGGATTGAGCCCTTGTGGTCCAATCACTTTCCAAAGCTCCACCTCAGAACACAGCTGCATAAAGGCTTTGAGGGCCAAAGCCTTCAACTGATAAGATTTTAAGGGATATTTAAAATCCAACTGTGTCAGTTGCTGGTGGCTCAAACCTGTAAATCCTAGCTACTCAGGAGGCTGAGATTTGAGGATTGTGATTGAAAGCCAGTCCCAGGTAGACAAATCCAAGAGACTCTTATCTTCAATTAACCTGGAAGTAGAGCTGTGACTCAAGTGGTAGAACACCAGTCTTGAGTGAAAAAAGCAAAATAAGAGTATGAGGTCCTGAGTTCAAGCCTTGATATCAATACAGTAAAGTGATCATCAACAAATAAAGATACTAACCAAAGCTGGGTACCAGTGGCTCTCATCTGTAATCCTAGCTATTCAGGAGGCTGAGATCTGAGGATCCTAGTTTGAAGCCAGCCTGGGCAGGAAAGTTGGTGAGACTCTTATCTCCACTAAACTACTAAAAAAAGCTAACAGTGGAGCTGTGGTTCAAGTGGTAGAGTGCTAGCCTTGAGCCAAAGAAACTCAGGGATAGTGCTCAGGCCCTGAATTCAAGACCTAGGACTGGCACAATAAAATAAAATGAATAATAGCCATAATATCAACTTGAAAGGAAGAAACTGGTTCCCAGTTTCAGAAATTTCAGCCCATGGCTGCTGCTCTGTTGTGTTTGGGCCTGTGTTTGAACAGCACCTCATGGCAGAAGCATGTGGTTGAGGAGGAGTTGCTTATCTCATGGACTGAGAAGCAAAGAGAGAGACAGGAAGAGCCCAGGAGCCAGATACCCCCTAAAGGGCCCACTCCCAATGACCTAACTTCCTCCCATAAGCTTCATTTTCCACAGGCTCCACCACCCCCTTGAGCACCTTAGGTTGATGACCAAGCCTTCAGCTTAGGGGGGGTTTAGGGGCCATTTATCAACTTACACAGATAAAACCAAGGCTCTGAGTTCAAGCCACAGCACCAGTGTCCGCATGTGTGCATATGTGCACACATACCTCCACCCACACACAAAGCAGAAATTGGCTTCTCAGCTTAGAAGCTGTGCAGTCTAAGAGCAAGGCTGAGAGGCTTTGGGGGTCTGGTTTATAAATGGCATTTTCTTCATACACAGCACAAGGCAGGACTCTGGGGCCTTATTTATGGCTTTGGATGGCCCATCAAAACTCCTCCTGAAGCCAGGTGCTGATGTAATTCTAGCTGCTCAGGAGGCTGAGATCTGAGGACTGTGGTTCCAAGCCAACCTAGGCAGGAAAGTCCATGAGACTCATCTCTAGTCAACCACCAGAAAACCGGAAGTGGCGCTATGGCTCAAAGTGGTACAGCGCTCACTTTGAGCAAAAGAGGACAGTACCCAGGCCCTGAGTTCAATCCCCATGACTGACCAAAATAGAAAAACCTCCTTCTGAAACCTTCTTGTGAGGTGTGGAGATGCAATCGTGTGGGGCCTTGAAGAGGAGATGCTCCATGTTCACGAACGGGTTCATTCATCCGTGGGTGAGCAGATTGTAGATGGAGGGATTTCCTGGGCCTGGCTTCGTCATGACTTGCAGTGTCTCACCCCCCCCC
>NW_012278178.1:0-2045 GCF_000151885.1 Dipodomys ordii
CCCTCAGCTCTTCAGCTCAAGGCTAGTGCTCTACCACTGGAGCCACAGCGCCACTTCTGGCTTTTTCTGTTTATGTGGTGCTGAGGAATCGAACCCAGGGCCTCATGCTTGCAAGGCATGCACTCTACCACTGAGCTACTTTCCCAGCCCCAAGACTTTTTTTTAAACGTTCACAATCTTGAATTTTAATTAGAGACATTGATATGAACTTAGGATTTTTTACCCCTTCCTTTACAAAATTTTATATTTCCTAGCTATGTTCACTGAACATGCTCAGAAATAATGACAACTTATTGGCTATGATAACCTCTACTATTCAGATTATGGTTCCTAAATATTATTACCCATTCATAGGAACCAGGGCTCTTTGGAGAAATTAGTGATTCACAAAGGGGAAGGGAAATAATAAAATGCTGAAATAAGAATACAGGTTGGCCTATTGTAGCAATGAAAAATATATATTTAATAAATCTGGGACAGGATATAAACCAGGTGAGTGTGGGATATCTTATTGTACCTGAAAGTGATAAAATTATAAAAAGGTATGAATCATTGAGGGTGGTGACTACATTGTGGTGCCTGGCCAGCCTGGATAGAAAAATCGTAACAAATCTCTCCATGGAAGAGGGGCTAGGATTGATGGAGTGTGTCTGTCATCCAGTGAAGATAGGAAGTCTAAAACTAGGCAGATCACAGCTCAGGCATGCCTGGTAGAAAGTAAAACCCTATCTTAACAATACCAAGGAAAAACAAGCTGGAGGCACACAAGGGCCTAAATTCAAACTCCCTAGTGCCATTAAAAAAATTGATGAGTGATATGCACTAATTAATCTAATTATACAACATAAACATTAATCAAAATCACACTGGACTCCCATTAATATGTACAATTGTAAGACAACCAATGAAAATTATTTTAAAAAACATGGAAAAGAGGAGCATGAGGACACTTCTAAATTGAAAGAGGAGCACAATATAAAGTAGCCTTTGTTTCAAAAAAAATCATCAAAATTAAAAATACCTTATTTTTGACAGTTGAAAATGATAATGTGTTTGAATTCGAAGTTTGTGTCTGTCTATCTTAGGCTTTAGCACACTTCAGAAGGAAGCACTCAATGCTTCCTAAGACATATTAGTTGTCCTCTTACAAATTTTGGGTGTTTTCACAAAGAAGTTTACATAAATCAGATAATATCAGAAAATGTTCTAGGTATGTTACATGAAAAGAAATTTGGAAAATAATATTACACCTGCAATCCTAGCGATTCAGGCAGCTGAGATCTGAGGATTGTGGTGTAAAGCCAGCCCCAGCAGGAAAGTCTGTGAGACTTATCTCCAATTAACCACCAAAAAAAAAAAGCCAGAAGTGGAGTTATAGATCAAGTGGATGTGCACCAGCCTGGAGTATAAAAGCTTAAGGGACAGCACCCAGGCCTTGAGTTCAAGCCCCAGGACTGGCACATGCACACACACACACACACACTCATACACACACACATATACACACCACATACCACATACACAAGAGTTAAAAAGTGGTAAATTCGAAGTGGTCTTCTGGGTGATTCCAATCTTTATATGTAAGTATCTTCCAAGCTTTTTTTTTTTTTTAAGTTTTCCAAGGTGGGTGTTTTAGGTCTCTTGATGTACACCCGATAAACATTGTCAGTGGTGTGAACACCCCATCCAGGGTAGCTCTTGACTTTAAAAATGAACTTGGCTTGTTTTTTCTAAAGCGGAAAGCAGTGCGTGTGCCGCTGTCCGCCAGCTCCCTTCCCGCAGACTCGGAGTAGAAGCGAGCGTCTTGCTGTGCCCAGCACGCCATGGTGTCGCTCAGTGGCAGAGTCCACGCTTCGCTGGCCTGCGACCCCCGTGTCCCGCCTGGCACCAAAAATGGAAGTTTTGTGGCAGGTCTGATGGCAGGCGAGGACTTCAGAACGAGCCGAAAAGCGGCTTTGAAGAAGGCACCAACAGGAGACGGGTAACGCGAGGTGGCCATGCCTACAGCGGAGGCTACGAGGCCAGCAAGGGTGTGGCGTGGACCC
>NW_012278179.1:0-1077 GCF_000151885.1 Dipodomys ordii
TTGAATTATAACAGTCTTAATTTTTATACAGGATAAGTTATGGAAGTTTTATTTTGTGAATTCTGGTTACACAGGTATTCCTTACTTTCAACTGGATAAGTTCCTTTTTCTTTTCTTCTAATTCCTTTTGTTTCATTTATGACATTTTGCATGAAACATTTATATTTGTTTGCAATTTGTAAAACTGTTAATTAAAGCAATCACCAATTTTCAGAGTATTACTTTTACAAATTAATCTCTCATTTTCCTTCTGCTTTTTTCTTGCTAGAGTGTTATGCAATAAGGTTATGATTTTGTTTATTTTTTGAACCAATTATTGGGTACATCTCTGAAGTTTTTTGCGCTTTTATATTTTATTATAAATATATATCTTACGATAGTTTATTGAGTAATTTGCATGTTTAAAAAGATCTCTACAATAATGAGTCATAAATTCATATTGTCAAGTTCAGGAAAAATATTGCTGTTTAATAATGAGTCATAAATTCATATTTTCATGTTCAGAAAAATCACACTATGATTTTTACTAGATTTGCATAAAATCTAAAATGGGAAAAAATGGTTTATCATATTCAGTTTTCCCATCTGTGGAGTTGATATGTCTCTCCATTTTTAAATTTTGTTTCACATCTCTGGGAAAAATTATTCAGATTAGCTCAAAAAAGCTCTTGTGATTTCTTCCTAGCATTTCATTTTAGCTCAAAATATTAATTGTGTTTTTGCCATTTTCTTTTCAAAACTTGATTTTTGATATTTCTCATATTTATTTTTCTGTATAATACTTTCACTATTTATACAGTTCATCATTCCAATGGCTCCATCTTCATGGATTTCACAGGAAGAAATTCTGGCCATATACAATTAATGATAATTATGCATTTCCCTGATATTACCCATAACTATTAATTCCATTCACAAGTGTATTAGATTTTTTTTTATTGTGAAAATACTGTACAGAGGGGTTACAATTACATGGGCAAGATAGTAGTACATTTCTTATCAAGCATTGTAGCCTCCTCCTTTGTTTACCCTTCCCATCCCTTCCCAGCCTCCCCCCACCCAATCCTCCCCCCCCCA